>NC_134694.1:46614184-46914184 GCF_050947455.1 Rhinoderma darwinii | reverse complement strand
GCGCGTCTGCATGGCCCCTCCCCCCGGTCCAGTCCCGGGCTAAAAATGCCGCCCCCCCCCCGTTTGGGTAGGTGGTGCCGCCTGAGGCCGTCGGCTCACCTGGCCTCATGGCAGGTTCGGCACTGAATACACCTCCTCTGCCGTCTGCTACATTCAGGCCTGCCCCACCGCAGGGCTTTGTCCTGTGACTGTCCAGTCTCTTTTTTTAATGTGCTGCTACTAATACTACTACCACCCTTTCTGTCCATTGGCTACCTCTACTACCACCAATACACCTCCACTGCCGTCTGCTACAAGCAGGCCTGAGGCCGGCCCCACCAAAGGGCTTTGTCCTGTGACTGTCCAGTCTCTTTTAATGTGCTGCTACTACCACCCTTGCTGTCCGCTGGCTACCTTTACTACCACCAATACACCTCCACTGCCGTCTGCTACAAGCAGGCCTGAGGCCTGCCCCACCACAGGGCTTTGTCCTGTGACTGTCCAGTCTCTTTTAAAGTGCTGCTACTACTACTACCACCCTTGCTGTCTGTGTTTGCTACCTATACTACCACCAATACACCTCCACTGCCGTCTGCTAGAAGCAGGCCTGCCCCACCACAGGGCTTTGTCCTGTGACTGTCCAGTCTCTTTTAATGTGCTGCTACTACTACTACTACCACCTTTGCTGTCCGTTGGCTACCTATACTACCACCAATACACCTCCACTGCCGTCTACTACAAGCAGGCCTGAGGCCTGCCCCACCACAGGGCTTTACCCTGTGACTGTCCAGTCTCTTTTAATGTGCTGCTACTACTACTACCACCCTTGCTGTCTGTGTTGGCTACCTCTACTACCACCAATACACCTCCACTGCCGTCTGCATACAAGCAGGCCTACCCCACCACAGGGCTTTGTCCTGTGACTGTCCAGTCTCTTTTTTTAATGTGCTGCTATTACTACTACTACCACCCTTGCTGTCCGTTGGCTATCTCTACTACCACCAATACACCTCCACTGCCGTCTGCTACAAGCAGGCCTGAGGCCTGCCCCACCACAGGGCTTTGTCCTGTGACTGTCCAGTCTCTTTTAATGTGCTGCTACTACTACTACTCACATCCAGGAGTTTACAGAGGGCTCTCCAGAACTTAGAGGTAAACTTAACCCCCCGGTCGGAGACAATGTGAAGAGGCAACCCATGCAAGCGAAAGATGTGCTGAATGAAGAGACTCGCCAGTCGGGGGGGAGCAGAAGGTAGGCCGGTCAGCGGGATAAAATGTGCCATCTTAGAGAACCGGTCCACCACCACGCAGATGGTGTTGCATCCTGCTGAGATAGGAAGGTCTGTGACGAAGTCCATTGCGATGTGCTGCCAGGGGGCACTGGGTACAGGCAGAGGTTGAAGCAGGCTGGAAGGCTTGGAGTGAGTCACTTTGTTTGAGGCACACACCGTGCAAGCAGAGACAAAGACCAGAACATCGTTAGGTAGCGTGGGCCACCAAAAGTCACGAGCAATCAGGTCTTGGGTTTTACGAACACCAGCGTGCCCAGCCAGTTTAGTACTATGTCCCCAGCGGAGAATTCTTTTTCTGTCTGCCAACCGAACAAAAGTTCTGCCCAGAGGGATATTTCTAAGCTGCAGAGGATTGGCAGTGACAACGCAGGAAGGGACTATGATAGTCTGAAGGGACTACACCACGTCCTCCGTCTCAAATGATCTGGACAGGGCATCGGCCCTCACATTCTTGTCAGCGGGACGGTAGTGGAGCAGAAATTGAAAACGGGTGAAGAACAGCGACCACTTGGCTTGACGAGGATTCAGTCTTTGAGCGGACTGAAGGTAGGTGAGATTCTTGTGGTCGGTGAAGATCAGGATGGGGTGAGCTGCGCCTTCTAGAAGATGTCTCCACTCCTCCAGGGCCAATTTGATAGCCAGTAGTAGAGATGAGCGAACTTATGAAAAGTTCGTATCGACAGGTTTGCCGAATTTCATGAAAAAGTTCAATTCGGACCGAACTAGTTCTGACCGAACCTGTAATACAAGAAAGCGCCTAAAAAGCGTGTATAACACTGTTTAAAAGCCCTAGAAGCCCTGTATAACACTCTTAGGTCACCCATGAGTGTATCCAAGTACTTTTGAGCTGTCTTTAAGGCAAAGTTAGTGTCAAAGTTACGCCAACATGTATGGCTATAGGAAAACGGATGGGACACGGTGATAACTAACAGAAACCACTGCACTTGTGCATGTTGTATGCTTAATGCATTGTTAAAAAAGGTACAAAAATTAACCATTTTGGCCGGCTGATGCCTGCCAGGGTTCATACATATAAGGTGGTAAAAGAAGAAGCAATGGCTTTTGACAAGCCCTCAAAAAATTTACCCCTTTTGGTGGCAGATGCCTGCCGGGGTTCATCCATACATGGATGTAAAAGCAACAAGCAATGGCTTTTGAGTGCAAGCCCTTCAAAAATGTACCCTTGTTATTGGCAGATGCCTGCCGGGGTTCATCCATACATGGATGTAAAAGCAACAAGAAATGGCTTTTCACAAGCCCTCAAAAAATTTACCCTTTTTATTGGCAGATGCCTGCTGGGGTTTATCCATACACGGATGTAAAAGCAACAAGCAATGGCTTTTGACAAGCCCTCCAAAAATTGACCCTTTTTATTGGCAGATGACTGCCGGGGTTCATCCATACATGGATGTAAAAGCAACAAGCAATGGCTTTTGAGTGCAAGCCCTTCAAAAATGTACACTTGTTATTGGCAGATGCCTGCCGGGGTTTATCCATACACGGATGTAAAAGCAACAAGCAATGGCTTTTGACAAGCCCTCAAAAAATTTACCCTTTTTATTGGCAGATGCCTGCCGGGGTTCATCCATACATGGATGTAAAAGCAACAAGCAATAACTTTTGACAAGCCCTCCAAAAATTGACCCTTTTTATTGGCAGATGCCTGTCGGGGTTCATCCATACATGGATGTAAAAGCAACAAGCAATGGCTTTTGACAAGTTCTCAAAAAATTGACCCTTTTTGGTGACAGATGCCTGTCGGGGTTCATCCATACATGGATGTAAAAGCAACAAGCAATGGCTTTTGAGTGCAAGCCCTTCAAAAATGTACCCTTGTTATTGGCAGATGCCTGCCGGGGTTCTTCCATACATGGATGTAAAAACAACTAGCAATGGCTTTTCACAAGCCCTCAAAAAATTTACCCTTTTTATTGGCAGATGCCTGCCGGGGTTCATCCATACATGGATGTAAAAGCAACAAGCAATGGCTTTTGAGTGCAAGCCCTCCAAAAATTGACCCTTTTTATTGGCAGATGCCTGCCGGGGTTCTTCCATACATGGATGTAAAAGCAACAAGCAATGGCTTTTGACAAGCCCTCCAAAAATTTATCCTTTTTATTGGCAGATGCCTGCCGGGGTTCTTCCATACATGGATGTAAAAGCAACAATCAGGGCCGCCATCAGGGGGGTATTAGGGGTACTGGTGTGAGGGGCCCGGCCAAACCTAATTGAAAGGGGGGCCAGGCAACTGCCGCGACATTCTTTTGGTAGGAAAAACGGGCCCCTGCAATGGGGCCCGTTTTTTTCACCAAAAGAATGTCGTGAGCTGCTGCTGCTGCTGCGGGCCCCCTCCCCTCGTCATGGGGGGCCGTCAAACCGCCCACGCATGCGCACCCGATCGCGCGCACAAGGAAACTCCCGGCAAAAAACGCGGCAAGATAGTGTGGGCCGGTCAAAATCTGCCTCAAAATTCGGTGCGCGGTTCAAGGCGGTCGCCGGTGCGCATGCGCGGGAGTTTGCAGGTGCACGGGCGGCGGTGTTTGACGGCCCCCATGCTACCCAGGGCCGCTATCAGGGGGGGTATTAGGGGTACTGATGTGAGAGGCCCGGTCAAACCTAATTGAAAGGGGGGCCCGCAGCTCATGACATTCTTTTGGTGAAAAAAACGGGCCCCATTGCAAGGGCCTGTTTTTTTTTCTACCAAAGGCAAGTCGCGGCAGTTTGCCGGGCCGCCCTTTCAATTAGGTTTGGCCGGGCCTCTCACATCAGTACCCCTAATACCCCCCCTGATAGAGGCCCTGGGTACCATGATATAGTGCTGGACGGAGTACCGTTAACAGGTGGTGCCACGGTATGGGGGCCCCGAAAATTTAGCTGTAGGGGGCCCTGAAATTCCTGATGGCGGAAAAAATGTATCCTTTTTATTGGCCGGGGTTCTTCCATACATGGATGTAAAAGTAACAAGCAATGGCTTTTGACAAGCCCTCAAAAAATTGACCCTTTTTATTGATAGATGCCTGCCGGGGTTCATCCATACATGGATGTAAAAGCGACAAGCAATGGCTTTTGACAAGCCCTCAAAAAATTTACCCTTTTTATTGGCAAGGGTGGTAGTAGTAGTAGCAGCACATTAAAAGACACTGGACAGTCACAGGACAAAGCCCTGTGGTGGGGCAAGCCTCAGGCCTGCTTGTAGCAGACGGGCGGCAGTGGAGATGTATTGGTGGTAGTAGAGGTAGCCAACACAGACAGCAAGGGTGGTAGTAGTAGTAGCAGCACATTAAAAAAAGAGACTGGACAGTCACAGGACAAAGCCCTGTGGTGGGGCAGGCCTCAGGCCTGCTTGTAGCAGACGGGCGGCAGTGGAGGTGTATTGGTGGTAGTAGAGGTAGCCAACACAGACAACAAGGGTGGTAGACTGGTAGTAGCAGCACATTAAAAAAAGAGACTGGACGACAGTCACAGGACAAAGCCCTGTGGTGGGGCAGGCCTCAGGCCTGCTTGTAGCAGACGGGCGGCAGTGGAGGTGTATTGGTGGTAGTAGAGGTAGCCAACACAGACAGCAAGGGTGGTAGACTGGTAGTAGCAGCACATTAAAAAAAGAGACTGGACGACAGTCACAGGACAAAGCCGTGTGGTGGTACAGGCCTCAGGCCTGCTTGTAGCAGACGGGCGGCAGTGGAGGTGTATTGGTGGTAGTAGAGGTAGCCAACGGACAGCAAGGGTGGTAATAATAGTAGTAGTGGTAGCAGCACATTAAAAGAGACTGGAAAGTCACAGGAAAAAGCCCTGTGGTGGGGCAGGCCTCAGGCCTGCTTGTAGCAGACGGGCGGCAGTGGAGGTGTATTGGTGGTAGTAGAGGTAGCCAACACAGACAGCAAGGGTGGTAGACTGGTAGTAGCAACACATTAAAAAAAGAGACTGGACGACAGTAACAGGACAAAGCCCTGTGGTGGGGCAGGCCTCAGGCCTGCTTGTAGCAGACGGGCGGCAGTGGAGGTGTATTGGTGGTAGTAGAGGTAGCCAACAGACAGCAAGGGTGGTGGTAGTAGTAGTAGTAGTAGTAGTAGTAGTAGTAGCAGCACATTAAAAGAGATTGGACAGTCACAGGACAAAGCCCTGTGGTGGGGCAAGCCTCAGGCCTGCTTGTAGCAGACGGGCGGCAGTGGAGGTGTATTGGTGGTAGCAGTGGTAGCCAACACAGACAGCAAGGGTGGTAGACTGGTAGTAGCAGCACATTAAAAAAAGAGACTGAACGACAGTCAGAGGACAAAGCCCTATGGTGGGGCAAGCTTCAGGCCTGCTTGTAGCAGACGGGCGGCAGTGGAGGTGTATTGGTGGTAGTAGAGGTAGCCAAAACAGACAGCAAGGGTGGTAGTAGTAGTAGTAGCAGCAGCACATTAAAAAAAGAGACTGGACGACAGTCACAGGACAAAGCCCTGTGATGGGGCAGGCCTCAGGCCTGCTTGTAGCAGACGGCAGTGGAGGTGTATTGGTGGTAGTAGAGGTAGCCAACACAGACAGCAAGGGTGGTAGTAGTAGTAGCAGCACATTAAAAAAAGAGACTGGACGACAGTCACAGGACAAAGCCCTGTGGTGGGGCAGGCCTCAGGCCTGCTTGTAGCAGACGGGCGGCAGTGGAGGTGTATTGGTGGTAGCAAAGGTAGCCAACGAACAGCAAGGGTGGTAGTAGTAGTAGTAGTAGCAGCACATTAAAAGAGACTGGACAGTCACAGGACAAAGCCCTGTGGTGGGGCAAGCCTCAGGCCTGCTTGTAGCAGACGGGCGGCAGTGGAGGTGTCTTGGTGGTAGTAGAGGTAGCCAACACAGACAGCAAGGGTGGTAGACTGGTAGTAGCAGCACATTAAAAAAAGAGACTGGACGACAGTCACAGGACAAAGCCCTGTGGTGGGGCAGGCCTCAGGCCTGCTTGTAGCAGACGGGCGGCAGTGGAGGTGTATTGGTGGTAGTAAAGGTAGCCAACGAACAGCAAGGGTGGTAGTAGTAGTAGTAGTAGCAGCACATTAAAAGAGACTGGACAGTCACAGGACAAAGCCCTGTGGTGGGGCAAGCCTCAGGCCTGCTTGTAGCAGACGGGCGGCAGTGGAGGTGTCTTGGTGGTAGTAGAGGTAGCCAACACAGACAGCAAGGGTGGTAGACTGGTAGTAGCAGCACATTAAAAAAAGAGACTGGACGACAGTCACAGTACAAAGCCCTGTGGTGGGGCAGGCCTCAGGCCTGCTTGTTGCAGACGGGCGGCAGTGGAGGTGTATTGGTGGAAGTAGAGGTAGCCAGCACAGACAGCAAGGGTGGTAGTAGTAGTAGCAGCAGCAGCACATTTAATAAAGAGACTGGACGACAGTCACAGGACAAAGCCCTGTGGTGGGGCAGGCCTCAGGCCTGCTTGTAGCAGACGGCAGTGGAGGTGTATTGGTGGTAGTAGAGGTAGCCAACACAGACAGCAAGGGTGGTAGTAGTAGTAGTAGTAGTAGTAGTAGCAGCACATTAAAAGAGACTGGACAGTCACAGGACAAAGCCCTGTGTTGGGGCAAGCCTCAGGCCTGCTTGTAGCAGACGGGCGGCAGTGGAGGTGTATTGGTGGTAGTAGAGGTAGCCAACACAGACAGCAAGGGTGGTAGACAGGTAATAGCAGCACATTAAAATTGAGACTGGACGACAGTCACAGGACAAAGCCCTGTGTTTGGGCAGGCCTCAGGCCTGCTTGTAGCAGACAGGCGGCAGTGGAGATGTATTGGTGGTAGTAGAGGTAGCCAACACAGACAGCAAGGGTGGTAGACTGGTAGTAGCAGCACATTAAAATAAGAGACTGGACGACAGTCACAGGACAAAGCCCTGTGGTGGGGCAGGCCTCAGGCCTGCTTGTTGCAGACGGGCGGCAGTGGAGGTGTATTGGTGGAAGTAGAGGTAGCCAACACAGACAGCAAGGGTGGTAGTAGTAGTAGTAGCAGCAGCAGCACTTTAAAAAAAGAGACTGGACGACAGTCAAAAGACAAAGCCCTGTGGTGGGGCAGGCCTGCTTGTAGCAGACGGCAGTAGAGGTGTATTGGTGGTAGTAGAGGTAGCCAACACAGACAGCAAGGGTGTTGTAGTAGTAGTAGTAGCAGCACATTAAAAGAGACTGGACAGTCACAAGACAAAGCCCTGTGTTGGGGCAAGCCTCAGGCCTGCTTGTAGCAGACGGGCGGCAGTGGAGGTGTATTGGTGGTAGTAGAGGTAGCCAACACAGACAGCAAGGGTGGTAGACCGGTAATAGCAGCATATTAAAAATAGAGACTGGACGACAGTCACAGGACAAAGCCCTGTGTTTGGGCAGGCCTCAGGCCTGCTTGTAGCAGACGGGCGGCAGTGGAGGTGTATTGGTGGTAGTAGAGGTAGCCAACACAGACAGCAAGGGTGGTAGACCGGTAATAGCAGCATATTAAAAAAAGAGACTGGACGACAGTCACAGGACAAAGCCCTGTGTTGGGGCAAGCCTCAGGCCTGCTTGTAGCAGACGGGCGGCAGTGGAGGTGTATTGGTGGTAGTAGAGGTAGCCAACACAGACAGCAAGGGTGGTAGACTGGTAGTAGCAGCACATTAAAAAAAGAGACTGGACGACAGTCACAGGACAAAGCCGTGTGGTGGGACAGGCCTCAGGCCTGCTTGTAGCAGACGGGCGGCAGTGGAGGTGTATTGGTGGTAGTAGAGGTAGCCAACGGACAGCAAGGATGGTAATAGTAGTAGTAGTAGTAGTAGCAGCACATTAAAAAAGACTGGACAGTCACAGGACAAAGCCCTGTGTGGGGCAAGCCTCAGGCCTGCTTGCAGCAGATGGGCGGCAGTGGAGGTGTATTGGTTGTAGTAGAGGTAGCCAACACAGACAGCAAGGGTGGTAGTAGTAGTAGCAGCATATTAAAAAAAGAGACTGGACGACAGTCACAGGACAAAGCCCTGTGGTGGGGCAGGCCTCAGGCCTGCTTGTAGCAGACGGCAGTGGAGGTGTATTGGTGGAAGTAGAGGTAGCCAACACAGACAGCAAGGGTGGTAGTAGTAGTAGCAGCAGCAGCACATTAAAAAAAGAGACTGAACGACAGTCAAAAGACAAAGCCCTGTGGTGGGGCACGCCTGCTTGTAGCAGACGGCAGTAGAGGTGTATTGGTGGTAGTAGAGGTAGCCAACACAGACAGCAAGGGTGGTAGACTGGTAGTAGCAGCTCATTAAAGAAAGAGACTGGACGACAGTCACAGGACAAAGCCCTGTGGTGGGGCAGGCCTCAGGCCTGCTTGTTGCAGACGGGCGGCAGTGGAGGTGTATTGGTGGAAGTAGATGTAGCCAACACAGACAGCAAGGGTGGTAGTAGTAGTAGCAGCAGCAGCACATTAAAAAAAGAGACTGGACGACAGTCACAGGACAAAGCCCTGTGGTGGGGCAGGCCTCAGGCCTGCTTGTAGCAGACGGCAGTGGAGGTGTATTGGTGGTAGTAGAGGTAGCCAACACAGACAGCAAGGGTGGTAGTAGTAGTAGTAGTAGCAGCACATTAAAAGAGACTGGACAGTCACAGAACAAAGCCCTGTGTTGGGGCAAGCCTCAGGCCTGCTTGTAGCAGACGGGCGGCAGTGGAGGTGTATTGGTGGTAGTAGAGGTAGCCAACACAGACAGCAAGGGTGGTAGACTGGTAGTAGCAGCACATTAAAAAAAGAGACTGGACGACAGTCACAGGACAAAGCCGTGTGGTGGGACAGGCCTCAGGCCTGCTTGTAGCAGACGGGCGGCAGTGGAGGTGTATTGGTGGTAGTAGAGGTAGCCAACGGACAGCAAGGGTGGTAATAGTAGTAGTAGTAGTAGTAGCAGCACATTAAAAGAGACTGGACAGTCACAGGACAAAGCCCTGTGTGGGGCAAGCCTCAGGCCTGCTTGTAGCAGATGGGCGGCAGTGGAGGTGTATTGGTTGTAGTAGAGGTAGCCAACACAGACAGCAAGGGTGGTAGTAGTAGTAGCAGCATATTAAAAAAAGAGACTGGACGACAGTCACAGGACAAAGCCCTGTGGTGGGGCAGGCCTCAGGCCTGCTTGTAGCAGACGGCAGTGGAGGTGTATTGGTGGTAGTAGAGGTAGCCAACACAGACAGCAAGGGTGGTAGACTGGTAGTAGCAGCACATTAAAATAAGAGACTGGACGACAGTCGCAGGACAAAGCCCTGTGGTGGGGCAGGCCTCAGGCCTGCTTGTTGCAGACGGGCGGCAGTGGAGGTGTATTGGTGGAAGTAGAGGTAGCCAACACAGACAGCAAGGGTGGTAGTAGTAGTAGCAGCAGCAGCACATTAAAAAAAGAGACTGGACGACAGTCAAAAGACAAAGCCCTGTGGTGGGGCAGGCCTGCTTGTAGCAGACGGCAGTAGAGGTGTATTGGTGGTAGTAGAGGTAGCCAACACAGACAGCAAGGGTGTTGTAGTAGTAGTAGTAGCAGCACATTAAAAGAGACTGGACAGTCACAGGACAAAGCCCTATGGTGGGGCAAGCCTCAGGCCTGCTTGTAGCAGACGGGCGGCAGTGGAGGTGTATTGGTGGTAGTAGAGGTAGCCAACACAGACAGCAAGGGTGGTAGACCGGTAATAGCAGCACATTAAAAATAGAGACTGGACGACAGTCACAGGACAAAGCCCTGTGTTTGGGCAGGCCTCAGGCCTGCTTGTAGCAGACGGGCGGCAGTGGAGATGTATTAGTGGTAGTAAAGGTAGCCAACACAGACAGCAAGGGTGGTAGACTGGTAGTAGCAGCACATTAAAGAAAGAGACTGGACTACAGTCACAGGACAAAGCCCTGTGGTGGGGCAGGCCTCAGGCCTGCTTGTAGCAGACGGCAGTGGAGGTGTATTGGTGGTAGTAGAGGTAGCCAACACAGACAGCAAGGGTGGTAGTAGTAGTAGTAGTAGCAGCACATTAAAAGAGACTGGACAGTCACAGGTAAAGCCCTGTGTTGGGGCAAGCCTCAGGCCTGCTTGTAGCAGACGGGCGGCAGTGGAGGTGTATTGGTGGTAGTAGAGGTAGCCAACACAGACAGCAAGGGTGGTAGACTGGTAGTAGCAGCACATTAAAAAAAGAGACTGGACGACAGTCACAGGACAAAGCCGTGTGGTGGGACAGGCCTCAGGCCTGCTTGTAGCAGACGGGCGGCAGTGGAGGTGTATTGGTTGTAGTAGAGGTAGCCAACACAGACAGCAAGGGTGGTAGTAGTAGTAGCAGCATATTAAAAAAAGAGACTGGACGACAGTCACAGGACAAAGCCCTGTGGTGGGGCAGGCCTCAGGCCTGCTTGTAGCAGACGGCAGTGGAGGTGCATTGGTGGTAGTAGAGGTAGCCAACACAGACAGCAAGGGTGGTAGTAGTAGTAGCAGCATATTAAAAAAAGAGACTGGACGACAGTCACAGGACAAAGCCCTGTGGTGGGGCAGGCCTCAGGCCTGCTTGTAGCAGACGGGCGGCAGTGGAGGTGTATTGGTGGTAGCAAAGGTAGCCAACGAACAGCAAGGGTGGTAGTAGTAGTAGTAGTAGCAGCACATTAAAAGAGACTGGACAGTCACAGGACAAAGCCCTGTGGTGGGGCAAGCCTCAGGCCTGCTTGTAGCAGACGGGCGGCAGTGGAGGTGTCTTGGTGGTAGTAGAGGTAGCCAACACAGACAGCAAGGGTGGTAGACTGGTAGTAGCAGCACTGTAAAAAAAGAGACTGGACGACAGTCACAGGACAAAGCCCTGTGGTGGGGCAGGCCTCAGGCCTGCTTGTTGCAGACGGGCGGCAGTGGAGGTGTATTGGTGGAAGTAGAGGTAGCCAGCACAGACAGCAAGGGTGGTAGTAGTAGTAGCAGCAGCAGCACATTTAATAATGAGACTGGACGACAGTCACAGGACAAAGCCCTGTGGTGGGGCAGGCCTCAGGCCTGCTTGTAGCAGACGGCAGTGGAGGTGTATTGGTGGTAGTAGAGGTAGCCAACACAGACAGCAAGGGTGGTAGTAGTAGTAGTAGTAGTAGCAGCACATTAAAAGAGACTAGACAGTCACAGGACAAAGCCCTGTGTTGGGGCAAGCCTCAGGCCTGCTTGCAGCAGACGGGCGGCAGTGGAGGTGTATTGGTGGTAGTAGAGGTAGCCAACACAGACAGCAAGGGTGGTAGACAGGTAATAGCAGCACATTAAAATTGAGACTGGACGACAGTCACAGGACAAAGCCCTGTGTTTGGGCAGGCCTCAGGCCTGCTTGTAGCAGACGGGCGGCAGTGGAGATGTATTAGTGGTAGAAAAGGTAGCCAACACAGACAGCAAGGGTGGTAGACTGGTAGTAGCAGCACATTAAAGAAAGAGACTGGACGACAGTCACAGGACAAAGCCCTGTGGTGGGGCAGGCCTCAGGCCTGCTTGTTGCAGACGGGCGGCAGTGGAGGTGTATTGGTGGAAGTAGATGTAGCCAACACAGACAGCAAGGGTGGTAGTAGTAGTAGCAGCAGCAGCACATTAAAAAAAGAGACTGGACGACAGTCACAGGACAAAGCCCTGTGGTGGGGCAGGCCTCAGGCCTGCTTGTAGCAGACGGCAGTGGAGGTGTATTGGTGGTAGTAGAGGTAGCCAACACAGACAGCAAGGGTGGTAGTAGTAGTAGTAGTAGCAGCACATTAAAAGAGACTGGACAGTCACAGGACAAAGCCCTGTGTTGGGTCAATCCTCAGGCCTGCTTGTAGCAGACGGGCGGCAGTGGAGGTGTATTGGTGGTAGTAGAGGTAGCCAACACAGACAGCAAGGGTGGTAGACTGGTAGTAGCAGCACATTAAAAAAAGAGACTGGACGACAGTCACAGGACAAAGCCGTGTGGTGGGACAGGCCTCAGGCCTGCTTGTAGCAGACGGGCGGCAGTGGAGGTGTATTGGTGGTAGTAGAGGTAGCCAACGGACAGCAAGGGTGGTAATAGTAGTAGTAGTAGTAGTAGCAGCACATTAAAAGAGACTGGACAGTCACAGGACAAAGCCCTGTGTGGGGCAAGCCTCAGGCCTGCTTGTAGCAGATGGGCGGCAGTGGAGGTGTATTAGTTGTAGTAGAGGTAGCCAACACAGACAGCAAGGGTGGTAGTAGTAGTAGCAGCATATTAAAAAAAGAGACTGGACGACAGTCACAGGACAAAGCCCTGTGGTGGGGCAGGCCTCAGGCCTGCTTGTAGCAGACGGCAGTGGAGGTGTATTGGTGGTAGTAGAGGTAGCCAACACAGACAGCAAGGGTGGTAGACTGGTAGTAGCAGCACATTAAAATAAGAGACTGGACGACAGTCGCAGGACAAAGCCCTGTGGTGGGGCAGGCCTCAGGCCTGCTTGTAGCAGACGGGCGGCAGTGGAGGTGTCTTGGTGGTAGTAGAGGTAGCCAACACAGACAGCAAGGGTGGTAGACTGGTAGTAGCAGCACATTAAAAAAAGAGACTGGACGACAGTCACGGGACAAAGCCCTGTGGTGGGGCAGGCCTCAGGCCTGCTTGTTGCAGACGGGCGGCAGTGGAGGTGTATTGGTGGAAGTAGAGGTAGCCAGCACAGACAGCAAGGGTGGTAGTAGTAGTAGCAGCAGCAGCGCATTTAATAAAGAGACTGGACGACAGTCACAGGACAAAGCCCTGTGGTGGGGCAGGCCTCAGGCCTGCTTGTAGCAGACGGCAGTGGAGGTGTATTGGTGGTAGTAGAGGTAGCCAACACAGACAGCAAGGGTGGTAGTAGTAGTAGTAGTAGTAGCAGCACATTAAAAGAGACTGGACAGTCACAGGACAAAGCCCTGTGGTGGGGCAAGCCTCAGGCCTGTTTGCAGCAGACGGGCGGCAGTGGAGGTGTATTGGTGGTAGTAGAGGTAGCCAACACAGACAGCAAGGGTGGTAGACTGGTAGTAGCAGCACATTAAAAAAAGAGACTGGACGACAGTCACAGGACAAAGCCGTGTGGTGGGACAGGCCTCAGGCCTGCTTGTAGCAGACGGGCGGCAGTGGAGGTGTATTGGTGGTAGTAGAGGTAGCCAACGGACAGCAAGGGTGGTAATAGTAGTAGTAGTAGTAGTAGCAGCACATTAAAAGAGACTGGACAGTCACAGGACAAAGCCCTGTGTGGGGCAAGCCTCAGGCCTGCTTGTAGCAGATGGGCGGCAGTGGAGGTGTATTGGTTGTAGTAGAGGTAGCCAACACAGACAGCAAGGGTGGTAGTAGTAGTAGCAGCATATTAAAAAAAGAGACTGGACGACAGTCACAGGACAAAGCCCTGTGGTGGGGCAGGCCTCAGGCCTGCTTGTAGCAGACGGCAGTGGAGGTGTATTGGTGGTAGTAGAGGTAGCCAACACAGACAGCAAGGGTGGTAGACTGGTAGTAGCAGCACATTAAAATAAGAGACTGGACGACAGTCGCAGGACAAAGCCCTGTGGTGGGGCAGGCCTCAGGCCTGCTTGTTGCAGACGGGCGGCAGTGGAGGTGTATTGGTGGAAGTAGAGGTAGCCAACACAGACAGCAAGGGTGGTAGTAGTAGTAGCAGCAGCAGCACATTAAAAAAAGAGACTGGACGACAGTCAAAAGACAAAGCCCTGTGGTGGGGCAGGCCTGCTTGTAGCAGACGGCAGTAGAGGTGTATTGGTGGTAGTAGAGGTAGCCAACACAGACAGCAAGGGTGTTGTAGTAGTAGTAGTAGCAGCACATTAAAAGAGACTGGACAGTCACAGGACAAAGCCCTGTGTTGGGGCAAGCCTCAGGCCTGCTTGTAGCAGACGGGCGGCAGTGGAGGTGTATTGGTGGTAGTAGAGGTAGCCAACACAGACAGCAAGGGTGGTAGACCGGTAATAGCAGCACATTAAAAATAGAGACTGGACGACAGTCACAGGACAAAGCCCTGTGTTTGGGCAGGCCTCAGGCCTGCTTGTAGCAGACGGGCGGCAGTGGAGATGTATTAGTGGTAGTAAAGGTAGCCAACACAGACAGCAAGGGTGGTAGACTGGTAGTAGCAGCACATTAAAGAAAGAGACTGGACGACAGTCACAGGACAAAGCCCTGTGGTGGGGCAGGCCTCAGGCCTGCTTGTTGCAGACGGGCGGCAGTGGAGGTGTATTGGTGGAAGTAGATGTAGCCAACACAGACAGCAAGGGTGGTAGTAGTAGTAGCAGCAGCAGCACATTAAAAAAAGAGACTGGACGACAGTCACAGGACAAAGCCCTGTGGTGGGGCAGGCCTCAGGCCTGCTTGTAGCAGACGGCAGTGGAGGTGTATTGGTGGTAGTAGAGGTAGCCAACACAGACAGCAAGGGTGGTAGTAGTAGTAGTAGTAGCAGCACATTAAAAGAGACTGGACAGTCACAGGTAAAGCCCTGTGTTGGGGCAAGCCTCAGGCCTGCTTGTAGCAGACGGGCGGCAGTGGAGGTGTATTGGTGGTAGTAGAGGTATTCAACACAGACAGCAAGGGTGGTAGACTGGTAGTAGCAGCACATTAAAAAAAGAGACTGGACGACAGTCACAGGACAAAGCCGTGTGGTGGGACAGGCCTCAGGCCTGCTTGTAGCAGACGGGCGGCAGTGGAGGTGTATTGGTGGTAGTAGAGGTAGCCAACGGACAGCAAGGGTGGTAATAGTAGTAGTAGTAGTAGTAGCAGCACATTAAAAGAGACTGGACAGTCACAGGACAAAGCCCTGTGTGGGGCAAGCCTCAGGCCTGCTTGTAGCAGATGGGCGGCAGTGGAGGTGTATTGGTTGTAGTAGAGGTAGCCAACACAGACAGCAAGGGTGGTAGTAGTAGTAGCAGCATATTAAAAAAAGAGACTGGACGACAGTCACAGGACAAAGCCCTGTGGTGGGGCAGGCCTCAGGCCTGCTTGTAGCAGACGGGCGGCAGTGGAGGTGTATTGGTGGTAGCAAAGGTAGCCAACGAACAGCAAGGGTGGTAGTAGTAGTAGTAGTAGCAGCACATTAAAAGAGACTGGACAGTCACAGGACAAAGCCCTGTGGTGGGGCAAGCCTCAGGCCTGCTTGTAGCAGACGGGCGGCAGTGGAGGTGTCTTGGTGGTAGTAGAGGTAGCCAACACAGACAGCAAGGGTGGTAGACTGGTAGTAGCAGCACTTTAAAAAAAGAGACTGGACGACAGTCACAGGATAAAGACCTGTGGTGGGGCAGGCCTCAGGCCTGCTTGTAGCAGACGGGCGGCAGTGGAGGTGTATTGGTGGTAGTAAAGGTAGCCAACGAACAGCAAGGGTGGTAGTAGTAGTAGTAGTAGCAGCACATTAAAAGAGACTGGACAGTCACAGGACAAAGCCCTGTGGTGGGGCAAGCCTCAGGCCTGCTTGTAGCAGACGGGCGGCAGTGGAGGTGTCTTGGTGGTAGTAGAGGTAGCCAACACAGACAGCAAGGGTGGTAGACTGGTAGTAGCAGCACATTAAAAAAAGAGACTGGACGACAGTCACAGGACAAAGCCCTGTGGTGGGGCAGGCCTCAGGCCTGCTTGTTGCAGACGGGCGGCAGTGGAGGTGTATTGGTGGAAGTAGAGGTAGCCAGCACAGACAGCAAGGGTGGTAGTAGTAGTAGCAGCAGCAGCACATTTAATAAAGAGACTGGACGACAGTCACAGGACAAAGCCCTGTGGTGGGGCAGGCCTCAGGCCTGCTTGTAGCAGACGGCAGTGGAGGTGTATTGGTGGTAGTAGAGGTAGCCAACACAGACAGCAAGGGTGGTAGTAGTAGTAGTAGTAGTAGCAGCACATTAAAAGAGACTGGACAGTCACAGGACAAAGCCCTGTGTTGGGGCAAGCCTCAGGCCTGCTTGCAGCAGACGGGCGGCAGTGGAGGTGTATTGGTGGTAGTAGAGGTAGCCAACACAGACAGCAAGGGTGGTAGACAGGTAATAGCAGCACATTAAAATTGAGACTGGACGACAGTCACAGGACAAAGCCCTGTGTTTGGGCAGGCCTCAGGCCTGCTTGTAGCAGACGGGCGGCAGTGGAGATGTATTGGTGTTAGTAGAGGTAGCCAACACAGACAGCAAGGGTGAAAGACTGGTAGTAGCAGCACATTAAAAAAAGAGAATGGACGAGAGTCACAGGACAAAGCCCTGTGGTGGGGCAGGCCTCAGGCCTGCTTGTTGCAGACGGGCGGCAGTGGAGGTGTATTGGTGGAAGTAGAGGTAGCCAACACAGACAGCAAGGGTGGTAGTAGTAGTAGCAGCAGCAGCACATTAAAAAAAGAGACTGGACGACAGTCAAAAGACAAAGCCCTGTGGTGGGGCAGGCCTCAGGCCTGCTTGTAGCAGACGGCAGTGGAGGTGTATTGGTGGTAGTAGAGGTAGCCAACACAGACAGCAAGGGTGTTGTAGTAGTAGTAGTAGCAGCACATTAAAAGATTCTGGACAGTCACAGGACAAAGCCCAGTGTTGGGGCAAGCCTCAGGCCTGCTTGTAGCAGACGGGCGGCAGTGGAGGTGTATTGGTGGTAGTAGAGGTAGCCAACACAGACAGCAAGGGTGGTAGACCGGTAATAGCAGCACATTAAAAATAGAGACTGAACGACAGTCACAGGACAAAGCCCTGTGTTTGGGCAGGCCTCAGGCCTGCTTGTAGCAGACGGGCGGCAGTGGAGATGTATTAGTGGTAGTAGAGGTAGCCAACACAGACAGCAAGGGTGGTAGACTGGTAGTAGAAGCACATTAAAGAAAGAGACTGGACGACAGTCACAGGACAAAGCCCTGTGGTGGGGCAGGCCTCAGGCCTGCTTGTTGCAGACGGGCGGCAGTGGAGGTGTATTGGTGGAAGTAGATGTAGCCAACACAGACAGCAAGGGTGGTAGTAGAAGTAGCAGCAGCAGCACATTAAAAAAAGAGACTGGACGACAGTCACAGGACAAAGCCCTGTGGTGGGGCAGGCATCAGGCCTGCTTGTAGCAGACAGCAGTGGAGGTGTATTGGTGCTAGTAGAGGTAGCCAACACAGACAGCAAGGGTGGTGGAAGTAGTAGTAGTAGTAGTAGTAGCAGCACATTAAAAGAGACTGGACAGTCACAGGACAAAGCCCTGTGTTGGGGCAAGCCTCAGGCCTGCTTGTAGCAGACGCGCGGCAGTGGAGGTTTATTGGTGGTAGTAGAGGTAGCCAACACAGACAGCAAGGGTGGTAGACTGGTAGTAGCAGCACATTAAAAAAAGAGACTGGACGACAGTCACAGGACAAAGCCCTGTGGTGGGGCAGGCCTCAGGCCTGCTTGTAGCAGACGCGCGGCAGTGGAGGTGTATTGGTGGTAGTAGAGGTAGCCAACGGACAGCAAGGGTGGTAGTAGTAGTAGTAGCAGCACATTAAAAGAGACTGGACAGTCACAGGACAAAGACCTGTGGTGGGGCAAGTCTCAGGCCTGCTTGTAGCATACGGGCGGCAGTGGAGGTGTATTGGTGGTAGTAGAGGTAGCCAACACAGACAGCAAGGGTGGTAGACTGGTAGTAGCAGCACATTAAAAAAAGAGACTGGACGACAGTCACAGGACAAAGCCCTATGGTGGGGCAAGCCTCAGGCCTGCTTGTAGCAGACGGGCGGCAGTGGAGGTGTATTGGTGGTAGTAGAGGTAGCCAAAACGGACAGCAAGGGTGGTAGTAGTAGTAGCAGCAGCACATTAAAAGAAGAGACTGGACGACAGTCACAGGACAAAGCCCTGTGGTGGGGCAGGCCTCAGGCCTGCTTGTAGCAGACGGGCGGCAGTGGAGGTGTATTGGTGGTAGTAGAGGTAGCCAACGGACAGCAAGGGTGGTAGTAGTAGTAGTAGCAGCACATTAAAAGAGACTGGACAGTCACAGGACAAAGCCCTGTGGTGGGGCAAGCCTCAGGCCTGCTTGTAGCAGACGGGCGGCAGTGGAGGTGTCTTGGTGGTAGTAGAGGTAGCCAACACAGACAGCAAGGGTGGTAGACTGGTAGTAGCAGCACATTAAAAAAAGAGACTGGACGACAGTCACAGGACAAAGCCCTGTGGTGGGGCAGGCCTCAGGCCTGCTTGTTGCAGACGGGCGGCAGTGGAGGTGTATTGGTGGAAGTAGAGGTAGCCAACACAGACAGCAAGGGTGGTAGTAGTAGTAGCAGCAGCAGCACATTAAAAAAAGAGACTGGACGACAGTCACAGGACAAAGCCCTGTGGTGTGGCAGGCCTCAGGCCTGCTTGTAGCAGACGGCAGTGGAGGTGTATTGGTGGTAGTAGAGGTAGCCAACACAGACAGCAAGGGTGGTAGTAGTAGTAGTAGCAGCACATTAAAAGAGACTGGACAGTCACAGGACAAAGCCCTGTGTTGGGGCAAGCCTCAGGCCTGCTTGTAGCAGACGGGCGGCAGTGGAGGTGTATTGGTGGTAGTAGAGGTAGCCATCACAGACAGCAAGGGTGGTAGACCCGTAATGGCAGCACATTAAAAATAGAGACTGGACGACAGTCACAGGACAAAGCCCTGTGGTGGGGCAGGCCTCAGGCCTGCTTGTAGCAGACGGGCGGCAGTGGAGGTGTATTGGTGGTAGTAGAGGTAGCCAACACAGAAAGCAAGGGTGGTAGACTGTTAGTAGCAGCACATTAAAAAAAGAGACTGGACGACAGTCACAGGACAAAGCCCTGTGGTGGGGCAGGCCTCATGCCTGCTTGTAGCAGACGGGCGGCAGTGGAGGTGTATTGGTGGTAGTAGAGGTAGCCAACGGACAGCAAGGGTGGAAGTAGTAGTAGCAGTAGTAGCAGCACATTAAAAGAGACTGGACAGTCACAGGACAAAGACCTGTGGTGGGGCAAGCCTCAGGCCTGCTTGTAGCAGACGGGCGGCAGTGGATGTGTTTTGGTGGTAGTAGAGGTAGCCAACACAGTCAGCAAGGGTGGTAGACTGGTAGTAGCAGCACATTAAAAAAAGAGACTGGACGACAGTCACAGGACAAAGCCCTATGGTGGGGCAAGCCTCAGGCCTGCTTGTAGCAGACGGGCGGCAGTGGAGGTGTATTGGAGGTAGTAGAGGTAGCCAAAACAGACAGCAAGAGTGGTAGTAGTAGTAGCAGCAGCACATTAAAAGAAGAGACTGGACGACAGTCACAGGACAAAGCCCTGTGGTGGGGCAGGCCTCAGGCCTGCTTGTAGCAGACGGGCGGCAGTGGAGGTGTATTGGTGGTAGCAAAGGTAGCCAACGAACAGCAAGGGTGGTAGTAGTAGTAGTAGTAGCAGCACATTAAAAGAGACTGGACAGTCACAGGACAAAGCCCTGTGGTGGGGCAAGCCTCAGGCCTGCTTGTAGCAGACGGGCGGCAGTGGAGGAGTCTTGGTGGTAGTAGAGGTAGCCAACACAGACAGCAATGGTGGTAGACTGGTAGTAGCAGCACATTAAAAAAAGAGACTGGACGACAGTCACAGGACAAAGACCTGTGGTGGGGCAGGCCTCAGGCCTGCTTGTAGCAGACGGGCGGCAGTGGAGGTGTATTGGTGGTAGTAGAGGTAGCCAAAACAGACAGCAAGGGTGGTAGTAGTAGTAGCAGCAGCACATTAAAAGAAGAGACTGGACGACAGTCACAGGACAAAGCCCTGTGGTGGGGCAGGCCTCAGGCCTGCTTGTAGCAGACGGGCGGCAGTGGAGGTGTATTGGTGGTAGTAGAGGTAGCCAACGGACAGCAAGGGTGGTAGTAGTAGTAGTAGCAGCACATTAAAAGAGACTCGACAGTCACAGGACAAAGCCCTGTGGTGGGGCAAGCCTCAGGCCTGCTTGTAGCAGACGGGCGGCAGTGGAGGTGTCTTGGTGGTAGTAGAGGTAGCCAACACAGACAGCAAGGGTGGTAGACTGGTAGTAGCAGCACATTAAAAAAAGAGACTGGACGACAGTCACAGGACAAAGCCCTGTGGTGGTGCAGGCCTCAGGCCTGCTTGTAGCAGACGGCAGTGGAGGTGTATTGGTGGTAGTAGAGGTAGCCAACACAGACAGCAAGGGTGGTAGTAGTAGTAGTAGCAGCACATTAAAAGAGACTGGACAGTCACAGGACAAAGCCCTGTGTTGGGGCAAGCCTCAGGCCTGCTTGTAGCAGACGGGCGGCAGTGGAGGTGTATTGGTGGTAGTAGAGGTAGCCATCACAGACAGCAAGGGTGGTAGACCGGTAATAGCAGCACATTAAAAATAGAGACTGGACGACAGTCACAGGACAAAGCCCTGTGGTGGGGCAGGCCTCAGGCCTGCTTGTAGCAGACGGGCGGCAGTGGAGGTGTATTGGTGGTAGTAGAGGTAGCCAACACAGAAAGCAAGGGTGGTAGACTGGTAGCAGCAGCACATTAAAAGAAGAGACTGGACGACAGTCACAGGACAAAGCCCTGTGGTGGGGCAGGCCTCAGACCTGCTTGTAGCAGACGGGCGGCAGTGGAGGTGTATTGGTGGTAGCAAAGGTAGCCAACGAACAGCAAGGGTGGTAGTAGTAGTAGTAGTAGCAGCACATTAAAAGAGACTGGACAGTCACAGGACAAAGCCCTGTGGTGGGGCAAGCCTCAGGCCTGCTTGTAGCAGACGGGCGGCAGTGGAGGTGTCTTGGTGGTAGTAGAGGTAGCCAACACAGACAGCAATGGTGGTAGACTGGTAGTAGCAGCACATTAAAAGAAGAGACTGGACGACAGTCACAGGACAAAGACCTGTGGTGGGGCAGGCCTCAGGTCTGCTTGTAGCAGACGGGCGGCAGTGGAGGTGTATTGGTGGTAGTAGAGGTAGCCAACGGACAGCAAGGGTGGTAGTAGTAGTAGTAGTAGCAGCACATTAAAAGAGACTGGACAGTCACAGGACAAATCCCTGTGGTGGGGCAAGCCTCAGGCCTGCTTGTAGCAAACGGGCGGCAGTGGAGGTGTCTTGGCGGTAATAGAGGTAGCCAACACAGACAGCAAGGGTGGTAGACTGGTAGTAGCAGCACATTAAAAAAAGGGACTGGACGACAGTCACAGGACAAAGCCCTGTGGTGGGGCAGGCCTCAGGCCTGCTTGTAGCAGACGGGCGGCAGTGGAGGTGTATTAGTGGTAGTAGAGGTAGCCAACTCAGACAGCAAGGGTGGTAGACTGGTAGTAGCAGCACATTAAAGAAAGAGACTGGACGACAGTCACAGGACAAAGCCCTGTGGTGGGGCAGGCCTCAGGCCTGCTTGTAGCAGACGGCAGTGGAGGTGTATTGGTGGTAGTAGAGGTAGCCAACACAGACAGCAAGGGTGGTGGTAGTAGTAGTAGTAGTAGTAGTAGCAGCACATTAAAAGAGACTGGACAGTCACAGGACAAAGCCCTTTGTTGGGGCAAGCCTCAGGCATGCTTGTAATGGCAGGAAGGAGGTGAAGGGAAAGTGAGCCCTAATCTACCCACCTCCCTGTCCCTGCCTACTTGCAACGACCCGCCCTAGGCGACGGGGTACAACTGGGCGGCGGTACCTACGCTGTCTAAGTGCACGGGAGAACAAACAGGGAACACGCAAGGGAAGGGGCAGTAGCCCACGGAACGCCGCGAGGAAACGGAGAGGTGAAGAGTAGTCAGAACCAGGATGAAGTGGAGTATACCCAAGTGAGCACGGAGGAGGAAGCAAGCCAGAGGCAAAGCAAAGCGGGTTAAGCAGAACAGCAGCAAGGCAGAAGCACGGCAGAAGCAGGCTGGAGCAAGCAGCAGTGGGGCCAGGAATCCAAAAGAATTACAAGCACTGAGGAGGAGAACACAGCAGGTAATAAAGGACAGGGGGCGGAGCTAACTCCGACTGACCAGGCCGCGATAGGCTCTCCCACTTCTGAGCCTGCCACCCTGGTTGGTGGGAGATGGTGTCAGTCGAACAGGTCTGGCCTCAGGTGTGGATTGATTAATCCCAGGAGTATACCTAGACGTAGTACCTGGCAGATCCCTAACAGTACTCCCCCTTTTATGAGGGGCCACCGGACCCTTACTAAGAGGACAAGGTTTAGAAGGGAAGAGAAGGTGGAATCTCCTGATCAATACCCCAGCGTGAACATCACGGGCAGGTACCCAAGTCCTCTCCTCCGGCCCGTACCCTCTCCAATGGACCTGGTACTGGAGGGAGCCCTGGACCATCCTACTGTCCATAATCTTGGCCACCTTGAATTCCACCCCCTCAGGGGTGAGAACGGGAACAGGAGGTTTCCTCGAGGGGGACCAGGACGGGGAGCAGCGTTTGAGGAGGGAGGCATGGAAGACGTCATGTATGCGAAAGGATGGGGGCAGCTCCAGACGGAAGGATACAGGGTTGAGGACTTCAATGATCTTATAAGGCCCAATAAATCGGGGAGCAAACTTCCTGGACGGGACCTTAAGGCGCAAGTTCCTGGACGACAACCAGACCAAATCCCCGACGACAAACCGGGGATTAGCAGAACGTCTACTATCCGCCTGAATCTTTTGTACGCTCTGGGATGCCTCTAGGTTCTTTTGAACCTAGGCCCAGACAGTGCACAGTTCCCGATGAACATCCTCTACCTCAGGATTATTGGAGCAACCAGGGGAAACGGAGGAGAACCTTGGGTTAAACACGAAATTACAGAAAAACGGGGAGACCCCTGACGAGTTACTGACCCGGTTATTCAGGGAAAATTCAGCTAGGGGAAGGAATGAGACCCAATCGAATTGACAGTCAGAGATGAAACACCTTAAATATTGTTCCAGGGACTGGTTAGTCCTCTCCGTTTGGCCATTAGTTTCGGGATGGAAGGCGGAGGAGAAGGACAGATCAATCTCCAACTTTTTACAAAAGGCTCTCCAAAATAAGGAAACAAATTGTACCCCTCTGTCAGAAACGATATTGACTGGGGCCCCATGGAGACGCAGGATGTGTTTCACAAACAAAGAAGCTAACGTCTTGGCGTTAGGTAGCTTCTTAAGGGACACAAAGTGGCACATCTTGCTGAAGCGGTCTACTACCACCCACACCACCGACTTGCCCTGAGATGGGGGCAAATCGGTGATAAAATCCATGGAGATATGGGTCCAAGGTCTCTGGGGAATGGGCAAGGAACGTAGTAGGCCCGCAGGTCGGGACCTAGGGGTTTTGGACCTAGCGCAAACCTCACAAGCGGCGACGTAAGCCCTAACGTCTTTAGGCAACCCAGGCCACCAATAGTTTCTGGTAATGAGGTGTTTGGTGCCCAAGATGCCAGGATGACCAAATAGAGCGGAGTCATGGTTTTCCCTGAGTACCCTTAGCCGGTATTGCAGGGGAACAAACAGTTTGTCCCCAGGGACGTTCCCGGGAGTGAAACCCTGATCAGCCGCGATATCAGAAGCTAAATCAGAATCCGTGGCAGAAACGATTATACCAGGGGGTAAAATACAAGCAGGATCCTTCTCGGAAGGAGGATTGGCCATGAAACTACATGACAGGGCATGAGCCTTAATATTCTTGGACCCAGCCCTATAGGTAACCAAGAAATTAAATCTGGTAAAGAATAGTGCCCACCGAGCTTGTCTAGGATTAAGCCTCCGGGCCGATTCTAGGAAAAACAGATTCTTGTGATCCGTAAGGACCGTTACCTGGTGTCTGGCCCCTCCAGGAAGTGCCGCCACTCTTCAAAAGCCCATTTAATGGCTAGAAGTTCGCGGTTGCCAATATCATAGTTACTCTCCGTGGGCGAAAACTTCCTAGAGAAGTAAGCACAGGGGCGGAGATGGGTGAGGGAGCTGGTACCCTGGGACAAGACGGCCCCCACTCCCACCTCGGATGCGTCAACCTCCACAATAAATGGCTCCTCTTGGTTGGGCTGAATCAGCACGGGGGCCGAGATAAAGCACTTCTTGAGGGTCTCAAAGGCCTGGACGGCCTCAGGGGGCCAATGGAGGACATCAGCACCCTTGCGAGTAAGGTCCGTAAGAGGCTTAGCGACGACCGAGAAGTTGGCAATAAATCTCCTGTAATAGTTGGCGAACCCTAAAAAACACTGTAACGCCTTAAGGGAGGCAGGTTGGACCCATTCCGCCACAGCATGAACCTTGGCAGCGTCCATGCGGAATTCATGAGGAGTGAGGATTTGCCCTAAAAATGGTATCTCCTGTACCCCAAAGACACATTTTTCAGTCTTAGCAAACAGATTATTCTCCCGAAGGACCTGGAGCACCTTCCTGACATGCTCCACGTGGGAGGACCAGTCCTTGGAAAACACCAGTATGTCATCAAGGTACACAACAAGAAAATTACCCAGGTAATCTCTCAGGATTTCATTAATAAAATTCTGGAAGACAGCAGGGGCATTACACAACCCAAAGGGCATGACCAGGTATTCGAAATGACCCTCGGGTGTGTTGAACGCAGTTTTCCACTCATCCCCCTCTTTGATGCGGATAAGGTTATATGCCCCCCGTAGATCGAACTTAGAAAACCATTGGGCTCCCTGAACCTGATTAAAAAGATCCGGAATCAAAGGAAGTGGGTACTGGTTCCTTACGGTGACCTTATTCAGGTTACGATAATCAATGCACGGCCTAAGACCACCATTCTTCTTCCCCACAAAGAAGAAGCCAGCACCTACAGGAGAAGTCGAGGGGCGAAGGAAACCCTTGGCCAGGCATTCTTGGATATACACCCTCATAGCTTCACGTTCAGGACATGAAAGATTAAATATCCTACCCTTAGGAAGCTTGGCACCAGGCACCAAATCGATGGCGCAATCGTAATCTCTATGGGGGGGGCAACACCTCGGAGGCCTCCTTAGAAAACACATCGGCGAAGTCCTGAACAAACTCAGGAAGCGTGTTTACCTCCTCCCGGGGAGAAATAGAGTTAACAGAAAGACATGACATAAGACATTCACTACCCCATTTGGTGAGATTCCCAGTATTCCAATCAAACGTGGGATTATGCAACTGCAACCAGGGAAGACCTAATACCAGATCAGACGATAATCCCTGCATCACCAGTACAGAGCACTGCTCCAAATGCATGGAGCCAACCAGGAGTTCAAAAACAGGAGTATGCTGAGTAAAATAACCATTAGCAAGGGGAGTTGAGTCGATACCTACTACAGGGATAGGATAAGGTAAATCAATAAAAGGCATTTTTAGAGACATAGCAAATTCCACAGACATGATATTAGCAGATGAGCCAGAATCCACGAAGGCACTGCCAGTGGCAGACCGGCCAGCAAACGAGACCTGAAAGGGAAGCAAAATTCTAGTGCGTTTCACATTAACGGGAAATACCTGTGCGCCCAAGTGACCTCCCCGATGATCACTTAGGCGCGGAAGTTTTCCGGCTTTTTATTCTTGCGCCTGGGACAGGTGTTCAGAAGATGCTTGTCGTCCCCACAGTAGAAGCAGAGACCATTCATTCTGCGAAACTCCCTACGTTGTCGAGGGGACATGGAGGCCCCGAGTTGCATAGGTACCTCCGAGTCCTCCGTGGAGGGGCAAAGAGACGGGACCTCGGGGGGAATCGCAGAAAAGTCAGAGGGGAGCACATTGAAGCGTTCAAGCTGACGTTCCCTGAGACGTCGGTCAAGTCGTACTGCTAGGGCCATAACCTGGTCAAGGGTGTCAGAAGAGGGGTAGCTAACCAGCAGATCCTTCAGGGCGTCAGATAATCCTAACCTAAACTGGCACCTTAGGGCCGGATCGTTCCACCAAGAAGCTACGCACCACTTTCTAAAATCAGAACAGTACTCCTCAACCGGTCTCCTACCCTGACGTAAGGTCACCAGCTGACTCTCGGCTAAAGCAGTCCTGTCAGTCTCGTCGTAAATGAGTCCGAGGGCAGAGAAAAAGCGATCAACAGAGGAAAGTTCAGGGGCGTCAGGAGCGAAGGAGAAGGCCCACTCTTGGGGCCCTTCCTGGAGTAGTGATATGATGATACCCACCCGCTGGTTCTCGGAACCTGAGGAGTGGGGTTTAAGGCGGAAATACAGTCTGCAACTCTCCCGGAAGGAGAGAAACGTCTTACGGTCCCCTGAGAACCGGTCAGGTAACTTGAGGTCGGGTTCTAGAGGTGAGGTGAGGGGAACTACTACGGCAGCGTCACCCTAGTTGACCCTCTGGGCCAGGGCCTGGACCTGTAGGGAGAGGCCCTGCATCTGCTGGGTCAGGGTCTCAAGGGGGTCCATGATAGCGTCAGCGTAGGGGAAATGGTAGACTAGGTAAGGGGCTTGTAATTATGTAATGGCAGGAAGGAGGTGAAGGGAAAGTGAGCCCTAATCTACCCACCGCCCTGTCCCTGCCTACTTGCAACGACCCGCCCTAGGCGACGGGGTACAACTGGGCGGCGGTCCCTACGCTGTCTAAGTGCACGGGAGAACAAACAGGGAACACGCAAGGGAAGGGGCAGTAGCCCACGGAACGCCGCGAGGAAACGGAGAGGTGAAGAGTAGTCAGAACCAGGATGAAGTGGAGTATACCCAAGTGAGCACGGAGGAGGAAGCAAGCCGGAGGCAAAGCAAAGCGGGTTAAGCAGAACAGCAGCAAGGCAGAAGCATGGCAGAAGCAGGCTGGAGCAAGCAGCAGTGGGGCCAGGAATCCAAAAGAATTACAAGCACTGAGGAGGAGAACACAGCAGGTAATAAAGGACAGGGGGCGGAGCTAACTCCGACTGACCAGGCCGCGATAGGCTCTCCCACTTCTGAGCCTGCCACCCTGGTTGGTGGGAGATGGTGTCAGTCGTACAGGTCTGGCCTCAGGTGTGGATTGATTAATCCCAGGAGTATACCTAGACGTAGTACCTGGCAGATCCCTAACACTGCTTGTAGCAGACGGGCGGCAGTGGAGGTGTATTGGTGGTAGTAGAGGTAGCCAAAACAGACAGCAAGGGTGGTAGTAGTAGTAGCAGCAGCACATTAAAAGAAGAGACTGGACGACAGTCACAGGACAAAGCCCTGTGGTGGGGCAGGCCTCAGGCCTGCTTGTAGCAGACGGGCGGCAGTGGAGGTGTATTGGTGGTAGTAGAGGTAGCCAACGGACAGCAAGGGTGGTAGTAGTAGTATTAGTAGTAGCAGCACATTAAAAGAGACTGGACAGTCACAGGACAAAGCCCTGTGGTGGGGCAAGCCTCAGGCCTGCTTGTAGCAGACGGGCGGCAGTGGAGGTGTCTTGGTGGTAGTAGAGGTAGCCAACACAGACAGCAAGGGTGGTAGACTGGTAGTAGCAGCACATTAAAAAAAGAGACTGGACGACAGTCACAGGACAAAGCCCTGTGGTGGGGCAGGCCTGAGGCCTGCTTGTTGCAGACGGGCGGCAGTGGAGGTGTATTGGTGGAAGTAGAGGCAGCCAACACAGACAGCAAGGGTGGTAGTAGTAGTAGCAGCAGCAGCACATTAAAAAAAGAGACTGGACGACAGTCACAGGACAAAGCCCTGTGGTGGGGCAGGCCTCAGGCCTGCTTGTAGCAGACGGCAGTGGAGGTGTATTGGTGGTAGTAGAGGTAGCCAACACAGACAGCAAGGGTGGTAGTAGTAGTAGTAGCAGCACATTAAAAGAGACTGGACAGTCACAGGACAAAGCCCTGTGTTGGGGCAAGCCTCAGGCCTGCTTGTAGCAGACGGGCGGCAGTGGAGGTGTATTGGTGGTAGTAGAGGTAGCCAACACAGACAGCAAGGGTGGTAGACCGGTAATAGCAGCACATTAAAAAAAAGAGACTGGACAGTCACAGGACAAAGCCCTGTGGTGGGGCAGGCCTCAGGCCTGCTTGTAGCAGACGGGCGGCAGTGGAGGTGTATTGGTGGTAGTAGAGGTAGCCAACACAGACAGCAAGGGTGGTAGACTGGTAGTAGCAGCACATTAAAAAAAGAGACTGCACGACAGTCACAGGACAAAGCCCTGTGGTGGGGCAGGCCTCAGGCCTGCTTGTAGCAGACGGGCGGCAGTGGAGGTGTATTAGTGGTAGTAGAGGTAGCCAACACAGACAGCAAGGGTGGTAGACTGGTAGTAGCAGCACATTAAAGAAAGAGACTGGACGACAGTCACAGGACAAAGCCCTGTGGTGGGGCAGGCCTCAGGCCTGCTTGTAGCAGACGGCAGTGGAGGTGTATTGGTGGTAGTAGAGGTAGCCAACACAGACAGCAAGGGTGGTGGTAGTAGTAGTAGTAGTAGTAGTAGTAGCCAGGGCCACCATCAGGGGGGGACTGGGGGTACTGCAGTGAGGGGCCCGGGCATAAATTTAAAAAAAAGGGGCCCGCACTCTGCCGCTGGAATTAATATACTCACGGCAGTGTGACTCTTACGATTTCATTTCGGTGAAAGGAACAGGTCCCATCACGAAGCAGGGGCCCGTTCCTTACATCAGAATATAAAACCGTAAGGGCCCGCTGGAGAGTGAGATGTGCCCGCCCCTCCTCCTCCACAACAGCGTGACAGCGTGAGGAGAGGAGACAAGGGGTGGAGACATCACAGCAGCGGGAGTTATGAGCTCAGCCTCGGAGGATACGTCCAGCAGCAGCAGCAGTCGTCGTCTTCAGTGAGTACTAAGTTATGTCTGTGTCCGGCTGCTGCTGCCCGGAGCCTCCTGAAAAAATCTCCTCCTGCCCCCATAGGAAGTAAATATCTTACCCACTTCTGTATTATGTTAACGCTGCAGCATAGGATTATATCAGCTCTATGGCTCTTATCTCCCGTCCTGTGTAACATGTGACAATAAACCTGTCTTCTCCCTCTGTTTACACAGGACAGGAGAAAAGAGCCGTAGTGGAGCTGATAGTGATACAATCCTATGCCTCAGTGTAAACTAATACAGACGTGGGGAAGATAATGGGGGCAGGGAGATGATAATGGGGCAGGGAGATGATAATGGGGGCAGGGAGATGATAATGGGGGCAGGGAGATGATAATGGGGGCAGGGAGATGATAATGGGGGCAGAGTTAGATGATAATGGGGGCAGAGTTAGATGATAATGGGGGCAGAGTTAGATGATAATGGGGGCAGGGAGATGATAATGGGGGCAGGGAGATGATAATGGGGCAGGGAGATGATAATGGGGGCAGGGAGATGATAATGGGGCAGGGAGATGATAATGGGGCAGGGAGATGATAATGGGGGCAGGGAGATGATAATGGGGCAGGGAGATGATAATGGGGCAGGGAGATGATAATGGGACAGGGAGATGATAATGGGGGCAGGGAGATGATGGGGCAGGGAGATGATAATGGGACAGGGAGATGATAATGGGGGCAGGGAGATGATAATGGGACAGGGAGATGATAATGGGGGCAGGGAGATGATAATGGGGCAGGGAGATGATAATGGGGCAGGGAGATGATAATGGGGCAGGGAGATGATAATGGGGGCAGGGAGATAATGGGGCAGGGAGATGATAATGGGGGTAGAGTTAGATGATAATGGGGGCAGGGAGATGATAATGGGGGCAGATAGATGATAATGGGGGCAGGGAGATGATAATGGGGGTAGAGTTAGATGATAATGGGGGCAGGGAGATGATAATGGGGTCAGGGAGATGATAATGGGGGCAGGGAGATGATGGGGCAGGGAGATGATAATGGGACAGGGAGATGATAATGGGGCAGGGAGATGATAATGGGGCAGGGAGATGATAATGGGGCAGGGAGATGATAATGGGGGCAGGGAGATGATGGGGCAGGGAGATGATAATGGGGCAGGGAGATGATAATGGGGGCAGGGAGATGATAATGGGGGCAGGGAGATGATAATGGGACAGGGAGATGATAATGGGGCAGGGAGATGATAATGGGGGCAGGGAGATGATAATGGGGGCAGGGAGATGATAATGGGGGCAGGGAGATAATAATGGGGGCAGGGAGATGATAATGGGGCAAGGGTATAGATATATGCCTGTGTACTATCAGTATAGAGATATATGCCAGTACATTAAAGTTTCAAAAAGAAAGTAAAAACATAAAGTAATGTTAAATTTAAAAAAAATACACATACGCTTTTTTTACAAAACACATTAAAATAAGTCTCAATACATAAAATATACACATTCGGTATTGGCACGGCCGTAATAACCTGCACAACAATTTTTTTGCATCATTTATGATGTGTACGCTGTAAAAAATAAAATAAAAACTTCTTTCACTTATTAATGTGAGGCACGAGGTATTATGAATTTTGAACCTCCATGTGCCTCACATTAATAGTAATTAACCCCATCATGTACCTTACACATTAACCCTTTATAATTGAGGAACATGATGGGGTTAATTACTATTAATGTGAGGCACATGGAGGTTAAATTTACCATCACACCTCGCGCCTCACATAAGAAATGGAAGAACTGTTTTGTTTTTTTATTACTGTTGGCAAAGTATCGCTTTGTTATCGAAATCGCAATACTACACAAAGCATCGGTACCGAAGTCCAAATTCTGGTATCGTGACATCCCTCCACTGGAGGAGGCATTATACAATGGGGGTGGGTAATAATTGGGTGAAAAGTGATGATATCTGAAGGGAGGGGAGAAATTATACATGGGGAGGGGTAGAGCAAGGAGAGAGTATACCTGGGTAGGGGGAGAAAGCTTATACCGGAGGCATAGTTAGCAACAGTCCTGAATTTGCAGGGACTGTCCTGAATCTAAAGAGGCAGTCCCGGCAAATTACTGTCCCAGACGTGTCTCAGCCACTGCCATATTCAATTGTATCTGCGTCCACAGGATGCAGATACAATTGAATACTATGGCAGAGCAGGAAAGTATCAGCTTCCTGCTCTTCCATTCACCCATCCAGGAGCGGAATCCCCGGCCAGAGAGTTGCCGACACTCTGGTCGGGGATTCCTCTCCTAGAGGTAGCCCCTGAGGTCACTGTCCATATATGGACAGTGAGGTCAGGGTCTCCTCCTGGACTGGAATCCCCTGTAGAGAGTGCCACACACTTCCCTGTAGTTAGCGCCGAACATACCCCCTGTAGATAGCGCCACACACACACTCCCCTGTAGATAGTGTCACACACTGCCCCCTGTAGATAGCGCCACACAATCCCATGTAGATAGCGCCACACCCACCCTGTAGATAGCGCCACACACCCCCCCTGTAGATAGCGCCTCACCCACCCCTGCAGATAGCGCCACACACAGCCCCCTGTAGATAGCGCTACACACAGATAACGTGTGTGCAGCGTGTGAAGAGAATGCAAAAGCATCATCCAGACATGCCCGTGGCGGTGGGAGATCTTAGGGACTACATTTTGGTGAGTGACTCTGCTGTGTATAGGGCTTCAGTGCAATGATTTTTGTTTATATTGCCCTCCTACACCCTGACAGATTCTACATACACACACACACACACACTCACTTTCCCTTTTTGCCCCCCACAGAGCCGCTGTCTCTTGTCTCTTCCTTGTCACTCCACAGAGCCCCTGTGAGGTTGCGTCTCCCCCCTGGCTACCACTGCTACCTTCAGTTCTCCCAGCCCTGGCACTTAGTTTCTCCCCTTTGCCCTCCGACACCCACCTCCTGTCTCTGCCCTGCTCCTCCAAAGAGTTTTTTTTTTAATGTGCCCTACCTCCCGCCCCTTTACATTTCACACCCCCTCCTAATAACGAGGGGGGCGGGGGCCCAGACTCATTGGCAGTATGGGGCCCAGAAATTCCTGATGGCAGCCCTGGTAGTAGCAGCACATTAAAAGAGACTGGACAGTCACAGGACAAAGCCCTGTGTTGGGGCAAGCCTCAGGCCTGCTTGTAGCAGACGGGCGGCAGTGGAGGTGTATTGGTGGTAGTAGAGGTAGCCAACACAGACAGCAAGGGTGGTAGACTGGTAATAGCAGCACATTAAAAATAGAGACTGGACGACATTCACAAGACAAAGCCCTGTGGTGGGGCAGGCCTCAGGCCTGCTTGTAGCAGACGGGCGGCAGTGGAGGTGTATTGGTGGTAGTAGAGGTAGCCAACGGACAGCAAGGGTGGTGGTAGTAGTAGTAGTAGCAGCACATTAAAAGAGACTGGACAGTAACAGGACAAAGCCCTGTGGTGGGGCAAGCCTCAGGCCTGCTTGTAGCAGACGGGCGGCAGTGGAGGTGTATTGGTGGTAGTAGAGGTAGCCAACACAGACAGCAAGGGTGGTAGACTGGTAGTAGCAGCACATTAAAAAAAGAGACTGGACAACAGTCACTGGACAAAGCCCTGAGGTGGGGCAGGCCTCAGGCCTGCTTGTAGCAGACGGCAGTGGAGGTGTATTGGTGGTAGTAGAGGTAGCCAACACAGACAGCAAGGGTGGTAGTAGTAGTAGCAGCAGCACATTAAATAAAGAGACTGGACGACAGTCACAGGACAAAGCCCTGTGGTGGGGCAGGCCTCAGGCCTGCTTGTAGCAGACGGGCGGCAGTGGAGGTGTGTTGGTGGTAGTAGAGGTAGCCAACACAGACAGCAATAGTGGTAGTAGTAGTAGCAGCACATTAAAAAAAGAGACTGGACAGTCACAGGCAGGGCCGCCATCAGGAATTTCAGGGCCCCCTACAGCTAAATATTCTGGGCCCCCCTACCGTGGCAGCGCCTCTTAACGGTAGTCCGTCCAGCACTGTATCATGGTACCCAGGGCCGCCATCAGGGGGGGTATTAATGGTACTGATGTGAGAGGCCCGGCCAAACCTAATTGAAAGGGGGGCCCGGCAAACTGCCGCGACTTGCCTTTGGTAGAAAAAAATCAGGCCCCTGCAATGGGGCCCGTTTTTTTCACCAAAAGAATGTCGTGAGCTGCGGGCCCCCCTTTCAATTAGGTTTGGCCGGGCCTCTCACATCAGTACCCATAATACCCCCCCTGATGGCGGCCCTGGGCAGCATGGGGGTCGTCATGGGGGCCGTCAAAAACCGCCGCCCGTGCGACCGATCGCGTTTACCCGCAAAAACCCGCGCATGCGCACCCGCGACCGCCTGGAACCGTGCACCGAATTTTGAGGCAGATTTTGACCTGCCCACACTATCTTGCCGCGTTTTTTGCCCGCTGCGATTGAGGACAGCAGACAAAAAACGCAGGGAAAAATGCATTTTCTGCCTCCCATTGATTTCGATGGGAGGTCAGAGGCAGAACCGCGGCAAGAAAGGACGTGCTGCTTTTTCTTTTTTCCGCGACTGGCTCCCATTGATTTCAGATTAAATCAATGGGAGGCGGTTTTGTACGTTTTTTGGTGCTGATTCTGACATAGTGTCCGAGTCAATATCAAGGCCCAAAAACTCTGTGAATTGGGCCTTATTGTTAGGGCTTATTCAGACGAACGTGTAATACATCCGTGCAACGCGCCTGATTTTCACGCGCCTCGCACGGACCTATGTTACTCTATGGGGCCGTGCAGACTGTCAGTGATTTTCATGCAGCGTGTGTCCGCTGCGTAAAACTCACGACATGTCCGATATTTGTGCATTGTTCGAGCATCACGCACCCATTGCAGTCAATGGGTGGGTGAAAATCACGCCCAGCACTTCCGCAGCCGTATAAACTATGAATGAAAACAGAAAAGCACCACGTGCTACAAACATACAGTGTCATAATGATGGCGGCTGAGCGAAAATCACGCAGCCACGCATCATACGCTGCTGCCACACGGAGCTGTTATGGACCTTTTGCATGCGCAAAGCGCCACGTTTTTGCGCGCGCAAATAGCACACACTGGTGTAAATCCGGCCTTAGGGTAGGAACACACTAGGCATGAACGCTGCGGATTTTATGCAACACATTTTATTGTGGAAAATCCGCAGCGTATTACAGTCGCAGCAGAGTGGATGAGATTTCAACAAATCTCATTCACACGCTGCAAAAAATATGGACCTGCAGTGTGGCTTTTTAAGCCGCAGCATGTCAATGTATTCTGTGGAATCGCTGCTCCTCTGTTGTGCAAATGCTGCGGTTCTGCCGCAAAAATCACACATGAGAAAAAAAAAAATTGCACTTTTTTAAATGTATAAAAAAGTTTAGACTTGCCCCGGCCGTAGTTTAGGTGACGCGATCCTCTATTCTTAGCGCAGCCCGGCCTCCTGTCATGACGTTTCATCCCATGTGACTGCTGCAGCGGTCACATGATCTACAGCGTCATCCCAGGAGGCGGGGCTACGTTCAGAAGAGAGAGATGCGTCACCAGGACTACGGCCGGGGCAAGTCTAAACTTTTTTTTCCCTACAGGATTCCCGCAGCGGACATGCTTCACCAAACCTGCACCACTATTTGGTGCGGTTTTGCTGTCGGAATTCCCTGCGGCTATCGGGGCGGATAAGCTGTGGAGTTTTACTCAGCATATCCGCCTAGTGTGTCCCTTATGATGTCGCTCCTGGAGCTGCTGCCGGTCTCTAAATAGGCAATTGGTCCAGTAGAATTTGGAATTATTTTTTTTTGTGAACCAGATTAAAAAAATACAAAACTTTTGTGTTATGGCCTGTTCACATCACCGTTCGCTTCCATTCCGGGGTTCCGTCTGAGGTTTCCGTCGGGTGAACCCCGCAACGGAAAGTGAAAGTGACAGCACAGCTTCCGTCACAATTAGCGCAGTCGACTGCGCTATTGATTCCGTCCGAAAACTAGCCGTAATGGTGATGAACGGAAACCATTAGCGATGTTTCCGTCACCATTGAGATCAATGGTGACTGAAGCGGAAGCTGTTCTGTCACTTTCACTTTCCGTTGCGGGGGTTCACCCGACAGAAACCTCAGACGGAACCCCGGAACGGAAGCGAACGGTGATGTGAACAGGCCCTAACACAAAAGTTTTGTATTTTTTTAAGCTGGTTCACAAAAAAAAATAATTCCAAATTCTACTGGACCAACTGCCTATTTAGAGACCGGCAGCAGCTCCAGGAGCGACATCATAAGGAACACACTAGGCGGATATGCTGAGTAAAACTCCACAGCTTATCCGCCCCGGTAGCCACAGGGAATTCTGCCAGCAAAACCGCACCAAATAGTGGTGCAGGTTTCGTGAGGCATGTCCGCTGCGGGAATCCTGCAGGGAAAAAAAAGTTTAGACTTGCCCGGCCGTAGTCCTGGTGACGCATCTCTCTCATTCTGAACGTAGCCCCGCCTCCTGGGATGACGCTGTAGACCATGTGACCGCTGCAGTGGTCACATGGGATGAAACGTCATGACAGGAGGCCGGGCTGCGCTAAGAATAGAGGATCGCGTCACCAGGACTACGGCCGGGGCAAGTCTAAACTTTTTTATAAATGTAAAAAAGTGCCTTTTTTTTTCTCATTTGTGATTTTTGCGGCAGAACCGCAGCATTTCCGCAACAGACGAGCGGCGATTCTGCAGCATAAATTGACAGGCTGCGGCATAAAAAGCCAAAAGCCACACTGCAGGTAAATTTTTTTTGCAGCGTGTGGATGAGATTTGTTTATATCTCATCCACTCTGCTGTGACTGTGATACGCTGCGGATTTTCCACAATAAAATGTGCTGCATAAAATCCGCAGTGTTCATGCCTAGTGTGTTCCTACCCTAAGGCCGGATTTACATAAGCGTGTGCTTTTTTCGCGCGCAAAAAGCGTGGCGTTTTGCGCATGCAAAAGGTCCATAACAGCTCCGTGTGTCAGCAGCGTATGATGCGTGGCTGCGTGATTTTCGCGCAGCCGCCATCATTATGACACTCTGTTTGTAGCACGTGGTGCTTTTCTGTTTTCATTCATAGTTTATACTGCTGCGGGAGTGCTTCCATGTGCTGGGCGTGACTTTCACGCACCCATTGACTTCAATGGGTGCGTGATGCGCGAACAATGCACAAATATTGGACGTCGTGAGTTTTACGCAGCGGACACACGCTGCGTGAAAATCACTGACAGTCTGCACGGCCCCATGGAGTAACATAGGTCCGTGCGAGGCGCGTGAAAATCACGCGCGTTGCACGGACGTATTACACGTTCGTCTGAATAAGCCCTAACAATAAGGCCCAGTTCACAGAGTTTTCGGGCCTTGATATTGACTCGGACACTGCGTCAGAATCAGCACCAAAAAACTTACAAAACCGCCTCCCATTGATTTAATCTGAAATCAATGGGAGCCAGTCGCGGAAAAAAGAAAAAGCAGCACGTCCTTTCTTGCCGCGGTTCCGCCTCTGACCTCCCATCGAAAACAATGGGAGGCAGAAAATGCATTTTTCGATGCGTTTTTTGTCTGCTGTCCTCAATCGCCGCGGGCAAAAAACACAGCAAAAAAACGCGGCAAGATAGTGTGGGCAGGTCAAAATCTGCCTCAAAATTCTGTAAGGAATTTTGAGGCAGATTTTTTTCTGCCTACAAAATACTCTGTGTGAACAGGGCCATAACTTAAACAGCACTTTCAACACTTTACTCACTGTGTCTGAGACTGCATGTACTAATGTTATCCCCATATTAAGTGTCGCTGATGCATCATTACCAATTTAATAAACCAATAAAGCAACGAAACCTGTTTCTTGGAGAATGTGGGAATGGCCACAGCTTTATTTAACACAACCAAACATTTTTGTATCACATGGCCCTGAAGTAACCACTTAATTTATTCACATCTCCTGTGATGCCGCCCACTGTGAAGCGGCGCACATGTAGGTTCTTCTCCGGATTTTACTCTTCAGAGCCTATCTCCGCCAAGGAGGATAACGCGAACACCTGCGTGGTACTCCGACCACCCCCACCACACAATGCCAAACCAGCCTCCACTCCATCTTGCAGACCCGACAGCATGATGTCGATCCCAATGTCATTTAAATGAACGCCGTCAGATAACAATAAGTCCCCATTGTCACCTTCCAACATCAAATGACGAATTGCTACCCCCCCAATGGAACGAACAAACCTGGAAATACGAACATTCAACAGCCGTCTTGACCGCTCGATGGCCACAGTACTTCTAGCTCCTCGCCAATGAGTTCGTGCAATCACCTCGGACCAAACAATCACACAATCAGAAAAAAGCAGTTTGAAATGACCCAAATCAGCCTTGATAAGGGACAACAACTCAGACAATTTCACATTCCCCAAATCATTTCCCCCAACATGTATAACGAGCACAATTGGACCGCGGCATTCCCGACTAACTGCAACTATTAACGGCAACAGCTGAACCCACCTCAGCCCTCTGATACCTTTCCAGTGCACCTCGGCCGATGACACCCCAAGACTGAGGCCTAAAGGCCGATGCTCAGCTGCCCGGAAAATAAGAGAATGGACAATTATCCATACTTGCGGCCAATGTTCTGAAATGACAAGGAAAGAATCAAAACAAAACCAGATCCGGACGCACATAGGACCTGTAACAAGTTGAACTCCACCTACCCAGACGTTTAATATCATCCTCCCCCATACCTAAAGCATTAGCCTCCGTGGCTGCCCCTATTCTAAACGAATGAGTCCCAAACACAGAAGGATCAACGCCCAAATGCTCCAAACACGACTTAAGAACGGCTCCAAATTGAAATCGAGTAAGCGGCAAAGAATTAGAGTGTATCAAGAAAGGAACCCCATCAGCTCGAAAAGACAAAAACTCACACACCAAACGAACTGGACAGAATTCACCACCCAATGAATTCACACACAACCAAACACCAACGCCCATCTGATCAGTCTTGGACCGTCTCACACATACCCGAACCACTTTTTCCTCCAATAAAACATCCGCAAACAGAAGACCCCCAAACCGCTTTGCACTCGGTGACACCAATTCGCTCACCCGCAATGCTGCGAAAAAGGCCAAAGAAAAAGCAGTACGCAGCAAAACAGACTCATAAGGATCAAAGCAAACTGCCGGAACAACCGTCAGAATCCTTAGTAATAAAGCATACGTAATGGGCCTCCTAGCATCCTTCACAATATGCTCCTTCTTCCACCCCTTCAATAGCTGTCTAATAACAAACATTTTAGTCACATCAGTACAACCCCAAAACTTCAACATAAACGCAATACCAGTCAAACCTTTTGAAACCGTGTACACCGAAGAACCATTAGTACCCATCCGAGACAAATACTCCAACGTAACCTCATAATGCTGCTCATCATTTGTAGGAAAAACCCCGCCAGATAATTCCAACCACTCCGCCCAAGACTTATTATGGCTCCGCCATGTACCTGGTACCACAGAACCTTGAACTAGCCGGGCAAGTTCCCCTCGACCAGGGCCCATAAGTGATCTGGGCAACGCTCCCCTTCCAGCCGTGCTCCCGGGTGAAGCTCCCGAAAGACCCCCATCTGCAAACGAGATAAGGCATCTGCGATTTTATTCTCAACACCCGGCACATTTGTGGCCCGAAACCAAATGTTCCATTGCATGCAACGTAGAACCAGATGCCTAAGTAACGCCAAAACCGGCAATGATCCAGAAGACAAATTGTTAACAGCCTGCACCACTGCCATATTGTCCGTCCAAAAACGTATGCGACAATTAAACATCTTTGAACCCCACAATTCCACTGCAACCACAATGGGAAAGAGTTCTAAAAGTGTCAAATTCAATGTCAGACTCATACTACTCCAGCCCACAGGCCAACGTGCAAAACACCACTCCGCTCCAAAAACCGCACCGAAACCGACACTGCCAGCAGCATCTGTGAACAGCTGTAACTCAAAACTGGAAACCTCCTCAGACTGACAAATCGCCCTACCATTAAAAGATCGCAAAAAAAGTCTGCCACACACGCAAATCATCTTTCATTTGCCTAGTGACACGAATGAAATGATGTGACCGCGAAATACCCCTAGTCGCCAATGATAGGCGTCTAGAGAAAACGCGACCCATGGGAACGATCCTGCAAGCAAAAAACAGCAACCCTAAGGGGGGATTCACACGAGCGTGTATTCGGTCCGTGCGGGCCGCGTGGTTTTCACGCGGCACGCATGGACCAATACAAGTCTATGGGGCAGTACAGACAGTCCGTGCTTTTTGCGCAGCGTTTGTCTGCTGCGCAAAAAGCGCGACAGGTTCAATAACTCTGCGTATTTCGCGCATCACGCACCCATTGAAGTCAATGGGTGCGTGAAAATCACGCGCACCACACGGAAGCACTTCCGTGGGACGAGCGTGATTCGCGCAACAGCAGTGAAAAGGATGAATGAAAACCGAAAAGCACCACGTGCTTTTCTGTTTCCGAACATCCAAACGGAGTGTCTTTGCGATGAGCGAAGCCGGACAAGCGTACCGAACTTCACCGGGTTCGGCCAAACTCGTTTTGGCCGATCCCGGCAAAAAAATTATCGGTCCGCGACGTCAGGAGATAGTCACTGTCCATGGTGCTGAAAGAGTTAAACTGTTTCAGCACCATGGACAGTGACTTGCGATCCCAAAATACATTAACCTGTAAAAAAAAAACGAAGTTCTAACTTACCGATTACTCCTGTCTCCTTCCTGCAGTCCGACCTCCCGGGATGACACTTCAGTTCAAGTGACAGCTCCAGCCAATCACAGGCCAAGCACAGGCTGCAGCCAATCACAGGCTGCAGCGGTCACTTGGACTGCTGCGTCATCCAGGGAGGTGGGGCCCGATGTCAAGAGAGGCGCGTCACCAAGGACGCGTCACCAAGGACGCGTCACCAAGGCAACGGCCGGGAAGTTCTCGGTAAGTAGGAACTTTATCTTTTTTTTTTACAGGTTTTTCGCTGTTGTGTTCGGCATTCACTGTCGAGGGTGCTGAAAGATTTAGCTCTTTCAGCACCTTGGACAGTGACGGGCGTTGACAAGCCTCATCTCTATGATGCCGGCTGCGCGAAAATCACGCAGCCGCGCATCAGACACGCATGACACACGCAGCTGTCAAATGGTTTTTGCGCTCGCAAAACGCTGCGTTGTTTGCGCGCGCAAAAACGCAACGTTCGTGTGAATCTGGCCTAACAGTGACTGAAGATGCTTCAGGGTAACCTTTTTTGCTAAAACAAATTTGTCAATGGTAGAAAGCAAACGCGCAAGCTTGTCGTCAGGTAATTTGAAAACCATCTCTTGAGTATCAATTTCAATACCCAGAAACGACAAAATCGTGGCCGGACCAACCGTCTTGTCCTCCGCTATCGGGACACCAAATTCAGACATTAAAACTCGAAAGGTTTTCAGCAAATAACCGCATATTCCTGAATCACTTGGACCTACAAATAAAAAGTCGTCTAAATAATGAATGGCTGAAGAAATACCTGTCTTGAAACGAACTGTCCATTCCAGAAAGGAACCAAAAACTTCAAAATAGTAACATGAGATGGCACAACCCATAGGCAAACACATGTCTACAAAAAACTGCTCATCTAAACGACATCCCAACAAATGGAAACAGGCAGAATCCACAGGCAACAAACGAAAAGCTGACTCTATGTCCGATTTAGCAAGCAAGGCACCTACGCCTGCCTCCCGTACCAACCGCACAGCCACATCAAAAGACGTGTAAGACACTGCAGCCTCATCTCTGGAGATCCCATCGTTGACCGAATCCCCACGAGGGAAGGAAAGGTGATGAATCAACCTAAACTTCCCCGGTTCCTTTTTGGGGACCAAGCCAAGAGGAGAAACCCGTAAATTCGTATAAGGTGGCTCCCCGAAGGGGCCCGCCAACCTGCCTAAAGATACTTCATTCAGCACTTTTTCCCGTGCCAAACACATGTTTTCTTTCACCGATTTTAAATTATCTGACAACATCAAAACCGAAGAAAAAACATGCGGAATGAAAAAACCTTCACTGAAGCCCCAACCTAACAGGTCTGCTTCCTGTCTCTTGGGATACCTGGCGAGCCACGGCTCCATCGCGAGAGCGCTCACCGGAGTTCTCCGCTGCATCGGCAGGACCCACCTTGGAAGGTTGTTTTGCCCGTCGTAAACAGCGAAGCGCGGAATGGGCACCCCCGCAGATGGAGCACTCATGACAAAACTTGCAGGAAGAATAGAACCTGAAATGTCGGTCATTGTAGAGCCAACATGCTCCTGTTGGGCGCTGCGCCGCAATACCGGGTGCTGAACCCGAAACTGCGGCTCCTGCCTGAAAGGGCCGAGCCTGCTTTTGAGCCAAAATTAGCTGTAACCACACATCCGTCGCCTTTGACGCCCAACCAATGTCAGGCGTCAAAGCCAATGGACGGCGAAATTTCTCGTCATATCTCCACCAAGCTGCACCTCCGTGCAATTTGTGGGCACTGAATATAGTGTCTACATACACAAACAGTTCGGCCCCTTTTTGCGGAAAACGTTGACAAATGACATGAGCCAAGGTAGAAAAACCCTGGAGCCAATTGCCAAAAGTTTTCGCAACTTTTACCTTTTTCTCCGAACCTCTTTCGAAAGCACGCTCCTTATCTATCGTCACATGATCGACCGACACCAAGGACCAAACATCCACAAAGTCATGTGCCCATATCTTGTCCTTGATCTCGGCCGACAGGTGAGTACCTAAAGGAGCAACACCACAAAACAGCGAATCACGGAATGTCAAGCCAGACATACTGGCCGCCCGCTCAGGCGGAGGCTGAGCCCCCCCTGGCAAAACCAACGGAACCGAAGCTCCGCCTTTTGTACACAAACCATCAGACAAGCTTTTTAATGCAGAAACTAAATCAATAGCAGATAAATCACCCTTAGGTAGCCATGCGTTCCCACATGGAGACTCACCGGAGAAGGGCGTCCTCGTCACTTCCGAGGGTGCATCAACTCTCCCAGGCACCGGAACCACAGACAGATCCCCACCAGGTGGACAGGCTGAGGCGACTTCTGGAACTGGAACTAGCAAAGACAAATGTTGATCCCTGTGCTCCCGACGACGACTCCTCGTGTATCTCCTTCCCGTGCGGCTGGGTGTACTGGCTCCCGACGACGACTGGGACGGCGAAGAAGATGCTGTACTGGAAGACACACTCCTACTCCGGGAACGGCGACGTCTCTCAACCTGATGGCGTGGACGCCCATGACCACCACGACTATGTCCTCTCCCATGCCGTCTCCTTCGCCGTCTGCGTCTCGCCGACACCACACCTGGAAGAGAAAACTCCGAAAGAGAAACTGGCAAATCACGTTGCTCCGCAGACTGCCCACACAGCAACAGATCACTGCTACCGCACGACAATCCACCCAGCGAACTCCTCTCATTCACAGTGCCTGTGCCTTGTAACCACAGGCCACTCACCAGCTCTCTCCCCAGCTCTGTGTCATTTCCAGAACCACCAGCAGGTGGCAGCAACTGCACACCTAACCTGCTGGTGCCTGAGGCCTGCGTCTCTGCTCTCCTGAGACCGCTCCCTCCAGCTCCCCTCTCAACCACGGCCTGCTGTGAGAGGGAGAAAGCTGTCGGGCCGGGAAGAAGAACCAGCGGTGCACTAATAACGGCCCCGGCTTCTGCGGCTGCTTGCGGCCTTGCACTGCCTGCAGCCCGAATGGGGAGAACTGCAGAAGCTCCCCCAGCCAGGGGAGTGGGTGGCACGACGTCGGGACCGGGTGAAGGGGAGAGAAGGCGACGGCACCTCCGTCCCGCTTCTGAAGAGCGAACGGTGCCGGCCCGCCTCTGGATGGCTGAAGGTGGACTGGGGCTCAAACGGGGAGGAGGCCGAGAAACCCGGCGCGGCCTACCTCTAACTGCTGACGCCGACGGGACTCCACCGCTGCTGACACCGACGACCGCCGCAGGTAACACCTCCTGCCTGCGATCCCCTGCCAGGAACACCTCCAGCCAGCTTGTACCCTCCGTGGCAACCCGCTGTGCCACCTTCCTCATCAGCTCATCCGCCATCTGCACTCCGGAAAACGCCCTGGACCGCAGAGGAAGATCTCTCACAGGACCAGACGTCTGACGTTTGCAGCTCCAGCAGGTAAGATGGTAAACTGCCCTTGACATCAACTATTTATCTGCTCCTAACCCCTCCTCTATCCCCTTGTCCCACCAATCCCTGCTCCTGATTTTTTCCCGCACTTTTACCCCCCTTCTTTCCCCCTATCACATACAGTCCCAGGCACTTTCTCTATTTGATTTAGTGCCTCCCACTCCAGTCCTCTTCAGGCGATGTCTTCGGTCTAGACGTCCAGTCCTTCACCTCCAGCCAGGCTCCAGGTAAGTTGTGTCCATGTGTGTGCCCGCGGCTGCGCGCGCTGGCGATCGCGGGCGCGGCCTTCCGGGGGCGGGCGATTCCGGGCTTTCGCGGGTGCGCGCGCGGGCGGTCTCGAGTGCGGGAGTTTCCTTGTGCGCGCGATCGGTCGCAAGTGCGCGCGGGCGGTTCGACGGCCCCCATGATGAGAGGGGGGCCCGCAGCTCATGACATTCTGTGGGGCCCGTTTTTTTCTACCAATGGCAAGTCGCGGCAGTTGCCGGGCCCCCCTTTCAATTAGGTTTGGCCGGGCCCCTCACACCAGTACCCCTAATACCCCCTGATGGCGGCCCTGGTCACAGGACAAACCCTGTGGTGGGGCAGGCCTCAGGCCTGCTTGTAGCAGACGGGCGGCAGTGGAGGTGTATTTGTGGTAGTAGAGGTAGCCAACACAGACAGCAAGGGTGGTAGTAGTAGTAGCAGCACATTAAAAAAAGAGTGGACAGGACAGAATTCCGTAGTAGCAGGCGGCAGTAGCAGGCAGCAGCGGCAGCAGCAGCAGCAATGTCAGATCTAATCAGTGGCATCAGGCACAGGGGTTTTTAAATCCTCACCGATCCACGCTTGATTCATTTTTAGAAACGTGAGATTTTCCAAGCTGTTGGCGGACAATCTTGTTCGCTTAGGGGGTGACGAAACCCCCTGCCGCGCTGAATACCCTCTCTGACGCTACACTGGAGGGTGGACAAGACAGTACACCCATGGCAAACTGGGCCAGTTCTTGCCAATGATCCAATCTGCTTACCCAGAAGTCCATGGGGTCTGGGATCAGCATTTCTGACGGAGAAAGGGCACAGTCCAGGTACGAGTGAACCTGGTTGTTTAGGTGCTGCACCTGGTGATGGTGAACATCCCTTTGGTGTGTCAGGTCGGGGTATTGGATGTAAAAATGTTGTCATCATATTTTCCAAACTGAATTGGCTGCTGCTGCTGCCGCTGCCGCTGCTGCCGCCTATTGCAGAGGTAGCTCTGCCAGAGGCGGTGGAACAATGAGACAGTGGGGAGTGGAGAGTGGCCCCCCGGTCAGAAATGCTTGCAACAGGTGTTTGCCGTTTGAAAGCCGTGACAAGCTGGCTGCATAGCTTCTCTCGATAATAAGCCAATTTTGCCTCCCTCTCGGAAGGCGCAAAAAACTCCCCCATTCTGGCTTTATACCGAGGGTCTAAAAGTGTGGCTATCCAGTACTCATCTCTTTGCTTCATGCTAACAATACGACAGTCAGCGCACAAGTAACGAAGCATACAGCTCGCCATCCTGGCCAGCGTTTCAGAGGGCCCGGTTGGTTCCATCTCCGCCACATACTGCCATGGTTGTCCATCATCAAGGTCGTCGTCAGACTCGTCATCACCACCATCACTGTCATGTTGTGCGGCTGCCTCGTCCCCTATCCCTTCCTGTGATTCCATCTCCAAATCCAGCTCCTCTTCAGGTCCTGTTTCCTCTTCCTCCTCCTCCGCCTCCTCCTCAACATCCATAGCCAGATGTGATCCTTCCTCCATCCTTTGCTGAATCATCGCTGTGAGCGTTTGCTCCATAATTAACATCAGCGGCATAACATCGTTCATTCCGCTAGCGTCACGGCTCACAAATCGTGTGGCCTCTTCAAAGGGCCTCAAAACGCGACATGCGTCTCTAACCAGCTGCCAGTGCCTGAGCTCGAAATTACACTGGCTCCAAACACTGCCCGTCTGCTGCATCAGGAAATCATTCACGGCTTTCCGCTGTTCGTACAGACGGTCCAACATGTGCAGGATGGAATTCCAGCGTGTTGGAATGTCGCAAATCAGGCTGTGTTCTGGGAGATTGTTTTGATGCTGCAAGTCCAGGAGGGTGTGCTTAAATGCATACGAACGTCTATAGCGAACGCAAACCCTCCTGGAGATGGCCAGCACACCCTTCAAACCAACATATGACTTTAAGAAGCGTGTTATGACCAGATTGATCACATGTGCCATGAAAGGAGCGTGTGTCAGGTGACCTAGACGCAGTGCAGCCACAACGTTCTTGCCATTATCAGAGACAACATTGCCCAGTGTGAGTTTCAGAGGAGACAGCCAGCGTGCGATTTCCTCCTTGATGCACAGCAGCAGCTCCTGCCCTGTGTGGCTTTTCTCGCCCAGGCTCAGCAGGTGTAAGACAGCGTTGTGGCGTTTCACCTTGCACCTATGAAAAGAGGAGGGAGGAGGAGTGGAAGATACGCTGTGTCCTGTCGGGGACGGGAAGACCTCCAAGGAGGAAGGAAAGGAGGAGGAGGAGGATTAGTAGGAGGAGGAGAATGGTAGGCGCCTGGTGTCCGGAGTTGAACCAGAAAGATACAAGCGTGGAGGTCGTAATGCCTGGCATTGCTGCGGTGGTGCATTGGACTGCAAAATATTTCACTGCTGGAGTGCAGCAAGTTGAATCAAAACCTGGGGGATGAGCCCCTTCTAAAAGCGTATTCACACACTGACACTGGCTTGGCAAATGGCAATGAATGAGAATTTCTATCAGCCACACCGCAGTGCACTCAGGGAATGCTGGGCCTTGTAGTACTACTACCACTACTACAAAGGCTGCCTGTATTGCAAGTTGCATTGTTATTTGTTTGTTATGTTAACGGCCGGGGATGAGCCCCTTCTAAAGCGAATTCACACACTGACACTGGCTTGGCAAATGGCAATGAATGAGAATTTCTATCAGCCACGCTGCAGTGCACTCAGGGAATGCTGGGCCTTGTAGTTCTACTACGTCTACTACAAAGGCAGCCTGTATTGCAAGTTGTATTGTTATTTGTTTGTTATGTTAACGGCCGGGGATGAGCCCGTTCTAAAAGCGTATTCACACACTGACACTGGCTTGGCAAATGGCAATGAATGAGAATTTCTATCAGCCACGCCGCAGTGCAATCAGGGAATGCTGGGCCTTGTAGTACTACTACCACTACTACAAAGGCTGCCTGTATTGCAAGTTGTATTGTTATTTGTTTGTTATGTTAGCGGCCGGGGATGAGCCCCTTCTAAAAGCGTATTCACACACTGACACTGGCTTGGCAAATGGCAATGAATGAGAATTTCTATCAGCCACGCTGCAGTGCACTCAGGGAATGCTGGGCCTTGTAGTACTACTACGTCTACTACAAAGGCTGCCTGTATTGCAAGTTGTATTGTTATTTGTTTGTTATGTTAACGGCCGGGGATGAACCCCTTCTAAAAGCGTATTCACACACTGACACTGGCTTGGCAAATGGCAATGAATGAGAATTTCTATCAGCCACGCTGCAGTGCACTCAGGGAATGCTGGGAGTTTTAGTACTACAAAGCCTGCCTGTATTGCAATTTGGATGCAATGGGGATGAGCCCCTTATAAAAGCGTATTCACACACTGACTGAGTAGTGAGTAGTGGATGAGCCCCTTCGATTGCTGGATTCCTGCCTTTTAAATTCCTAAAGCTTTCCCTTACTGCACAGAGATGCTATCCCTACAGCTCCTGTCTGTAAAATGGCCGCTGAGCTCCGTGCATAGACTTTTACTCCAGGCTTGAGCCCGCCCCTATGCTGCCTCCCGATTGGCTGGGAGAGCCGTTTGCAAGGCATTATGGGGTAGCCTGATCTCAGGTGATCTTGTGAAATCCTCCATTTTAGATGTAACATGTGGCAGGCGCCAAAATGTGGCCGGGTTCGGTCAAAACAGGTTCGGCCGAACCCGGTGAAGTTCGGATTCGCTGTGAACCGAACTTTTCCGGAAGTTCGGACCGAAACCGGGTTTGGTTGTCCCGGTTCGCTCATCTCTAATTGCTACATTTTTCGATTAATGAGACAGTTGTCTGCAATGAGGATTCGGCAGTGGAAAGAGCAATTAACACATCGTCTGCAAATAAGTCTATTTTGTGTTCTTCTGGACCTATGGAAATACCAGAAAGATGAGGTGAAGATCTAATGGCTTGAGCAAAAGGTTCCATCAAAAGAGCAAAAAGAAGAGGGGACATGGGGCAACCCTGTCTGGTACCATTGGTGATTTTAAAAGGTGCAGACAGAAAACCAGAAGAATATACAGTTGCAATAGGTGATGAATATAGGGAAAGTATTGCTGATAGAAAAGGACCTTTAAAACCAAATTTCTGTAGGACCTATTTCAAATAACCCCAATGGACTCTGTCAAAAGCCTTCTCCGCATCCAGAGATAGGAGCAAAGAAGGCATCCGACGAGAATGCACAACATCAATTATATCAACACATCTCCTTTTACCATCTAAGGTTTGACGACCTTTAACCCCTTAATGACCGCCGATACGCCTTTTTACGGCGGTCATTAGTGGGCTTTATTCTAGAGCGCCGCTATTCTACGTCGCTGCTGTAGAATAAAGTAAATAGAGCAGGGAGCCGTGAAATCTCCCTGCTCTCAGCTGCCAGAGGCAGCTGAGGGCTGGGGGCGTCCCTGCTCTGCCGGGTGAGATCGATATTAGTATCGATCTCACCCGTTTAACCCTTCAGATGCGGTGCACAATAGCGAGCACCGCATCTGAATGGTTTTGGAGAGAGGGAGGGAGCTCCCTCTCATCTCACTGACACCCGGCGATAAAATCGCCGAGTGTCTGTGTCTTCTATGGCAGCCGGGGGTCTAATAAAGACCCCCAGGTCTGCCTGGAGCGAATGCCTGCTAGATCATGCCGCATGACCTAGCAGATGCCTGTCCGTTTTAAACGGACAGGCAGTAATACACTGCAATACAAAAGTATTGCAGTGTATTATAATAGCGATCGGAGGATAGTGAAGTCCCATAGTGGGACTAGTAAAAAAGTAAAAAAGTTTAATACAGTTAATAAAAAAAAAAAAGTGAAACAAAAAAAATGAAAAACCCACTTTTTCCCCTTACAAAATGCTTTACTATTAAAAAAAAACTACAATAAAGCAAAAAAGTTACACATATTTGGTATCGCCGCGTCCGTAACGACCCCGACTATAAAGCTGTTACATTATTTAACCCGCACTGTGAACGCCGTAAAGAATAAAATAAAAAACAATGGAAAAATTGCTGTTTTCTGTTAATCCTGACTTAAAAAAATTGTGATAAAAAGTGATCAAAAAGTCGCATCTACTCTCAAATGGTACCAATAAAAACTGCAAGTCGTCCCGCAAAAAACAAGACCTTATACAGCTATGCCGACGCAAAAATAAAAAAGTTACAGCTCTTCGAATGTGACAATGGAAAAATGTAAAAAATGGCTTGGACATTAGGGCCCAGAATGCAAGCAGGGGGAAGGGGTTAATAAAGCCCACTTGGTCAGGATGAACAATTGAAGGAAGAATGTTTATGAGACTGTTCGACATCAGTTTAGGCATTATTTTAAGATCGGAGTTTAATAAAGATATTGGTCTAAAATTTGCCAGTGAATCTGGAGATTTCCCTGCTTTAGGAAGAGTGACAATTATTGCGTGTAGCATCTTACTAGGAGTGTTACCGGTAGACACAATAGTATTTAAACATTGTAATAGATAAGGAGATAGTATGAGAGAAAAAATGTTGTAGTATTCTTTCGGGAGACTGTCAGGTCCAGGAGAATTGTTGAGTTTCAAAGATTTTATAACCTCTGTAATTTCCCTATCCGAGAGGTCCCTGTTCAGAATTTTTAATTGATCACTGGTAAGTGAGGGTAAATCCACACCTCCCAAGAAGTCATTTATACCCTCTAGAGAAGGTTGAGTAGTAGTGGGATCATCTTGTAAACTGTATAAAGAGGAATAGTAGCTAGCAAATTCATTGGCGTTATCAAGAGGGTTAAGGAGTTGTTTGTTTTTATCAAAAAGGTAAGGGATTCTGGATTTGGCAGCTTTTTTCCTTAACTTTTTTGCCAAGAGTTTAGAAGCTTTGTTATTTTGCCAATAGTTTATAAGTTTAGACTTTCGGAGATGGAGTTCATAATTATTTTGTAGGATAAGATGTAGTTGGTGATGAAGGGATTTGATTTCTTCGGTTAGTTTAGACGAAATGGTGGATATGTTTTTATTTTCTAGAATTAATAATTTATCTGTGAGTTCTTTAAATAGGCTCTGTCACCAGATTTTGCAACCCCTATCTGCTATTGCAGCAGATCGGCGCTGCAATGTAGATTACAGTAACGTTTTTATTTTTTAAAAACGAGCATTTTTGGCCAAGTTATGACCATTTTTGTATTTATGCAAATGAGGCTTGCAAAAGTACAACTGGGCATGTTTACAGTAAAAGCACAACTGGGCGTGTATTATGTGTGTACATCGGGCGTTTTTACTTCTTTTACTAGCTGGGCGTTGTGAACAGAAGTGTATGATGCTTACGAATCAGCATCATCCACTTCTGTTCGTTAACACCCAGCTTCTGGCAGTGCAGACACACAGCGTGTTCTCGAGAGATCACGCTGTGACGTCACTCACTTCCTGCCCCAGGTCCTGCATCGTGTCGGCCACATCGGCACCAGAGGCTACAGTTGATTCTGCAGCAGCATCAGCGTTTGCAGGTAAGTAGCTACATCGACTTACCTGCAAACGCCGTGCTGCTGCAGAATCAACTGTAGCCTCTGGTGCCGATGTGTCCTCGCTCGTCCGACACGATGCAGGACCTGGGGAAGTGACGTCACAGCGTGACCTCTCGAGACTAATTCCAATGAATTCAGCAAAACAATTGTGTGGTCAAAATGCTAACTTTACCCCTAGAAAAATTCCTTGAGGGGTGACGTTTCCAAAATGTGGTCACTTTTGGGGGTTTCCACTATTTTGGTCCCTCCAGTGCATTGAAAACGCGACACGGCACTGAAAACTACTCCATCAAATTCAGAAATCAAAATTCAAATTGTGCTCCTTCCATTCTGAGCCCTGCTGGTCTGGTTCCAAACAGCAGTTTATTACCACATATGCAGTATTGCTATAATCGGTAGAAATTGTTTTACATATGTTGTGGTGTTTTTTCTCCTTTATTCCTTGTAAAAATTAAAAATGTCTACGTTTTTCAGAAAAAAAGTAGATTTTCATCTTCACATACTAATTCAAATAAATTTAGCAAAAAAACTGTATGTTCAAAATTGTAACTATACCCCTAGAAAAATTCCTTGAGGGGTGTAGTTTTCAAAATGGTTTCACTTTTGTGGGTCTTTACTGTTTTGGCCCCACAAGACCTCTTCAAACCTGACATGGTGCCTAAAATATATTCTAAAAAAAAAAAGGAGGCCCCAAAATCCTCTAGGTACTCCTTTGCTTTTGAGGCCTGTGTTTCAGTCTATTAGCACAGTAGGGCCACATATGGGATATTTCTAAAAACTGCAGAATCTGTGCAATACATATTAAGTGCATTTCTCTGGTAAAATCTTCTGTGGTACAGAAAAATGTTATTAAAAATGAATTTTGGCAAAGAAAAATGAAATTTGTAAATTTGACCTGCTTTAATTCCTGTGAAACGCCTAAAGGGTTAAAACACTTTCTGAATGTTGTTTTGAATGCTTTGAGGGGTGCAGTTTTCAAAATGGGGTGATTTATGGGGAATTTCTAATATGTAAGGCCCTCAAAGCCACTTCAGAACTGAACTGGTCCCTGAAAACTTAGCCTTTTGAAATTGTCTTGAAAATATGAGAAATCGCTGCTAAAGTTCTAAGCCTTGTAACTTCCTATAAAAATAAAAGAAAGTTCAAAAAACGATGCAAACATATAGTAGACATATGGGTAATGTAAATTAGTAACTATTTTTTGTGGTATTACTATCTGTTTTACAAGAAGATACATTTATATTTCGAAAAATGCAAATTTTTGCACATTTTCTCCAAATCTTGGTGTTTTTTACAAATAAATATTGAATTTATCGACCAAATTTTTTTATTAACATAAAGTACAATATGTTACGAGAAAACAATCTCAGAATCACTTTGATAGGTAAAAGCATTCTGAAGTTATTACCACATAAATTGACACATGTCAGATTTGAAAAATCGGCTTCGTCTTGAAGGCCAAAACAGGCTCAGTACTGAAGGGGTTAAGCACCCCTGGAACATGAACAGCTACAAAATGCGAATTCAACACCAACCCCGGCAAAACCAAGTGCCGCAACAATGGTACAACCGGTGGAGAATTGGCCATTTGAGCATTGATGGCCTGAACCACTCCCAAATTATCACACACAAAACGCACTCTCCTGTCCCTCAGACAATTACCCAAAATCTCCACAGCCACCACTATCGGGAACAGTTCGAGCAAAGCCAAATTCCGTACAAACCCACGTTGTTGCAATACAATAGGCCAGACACCCACGCACCATTGCCCCTGAAAATATACCCCAAAACCACAAGCACCCGACGCATCCGTAAAGAGCTCCAAATCCACACTAGAAACTGGCTTATCCATAAGAACGGACCGACCATTGAAGCTTTGCAAAAATTCACCCCACACCAACAAATCCGCTTTCAACTCACTCGGCAACCGAACAAAATGATGAGGGGAATGAACCCCCGCAGTAGCCCTAGCCAACCGTCTACAAAAAATCTGCCCCATCGGCATTATCCGACATACAAAACTCAAATGACCCAACAGTGACTGCAAGTCCCATAACTGAATCTTCTTCATTCATAACGCACGCGCCACCAAGTCTTTCAATTCCTGCAACTTATCATCAGGCAAACGACATTCCATTCTATTTGAATCAAGAATTATCCCCAGAAACTTGATGACCGTAGTAGGTCCCTCAGTTTTCTCGGGCGCCAGCAGAACACCAAATTCACTTGCCACCCTTTCCAGCAACCCAACAAAAAAAAAACCTACCGGATGCACTGGCAACAAACGAAACGCGGCTTCTATATCTGTTTTTGCTAAAAGAGAGTCCCTCCCGTACTTGCGAACCCAAGCGACTGCAGCATCGAAGGAAGTATAGCTAACCGCACAAACGCTAGGTTCAATGCCATCATTCACCGACTCCCCGTCAGGATAAGACAGGTGGTGTATAAGGCGGAATTTGTTAACCTCCTTCTCTGGAACCAAACCCGGGGGAGAAATACGCAAGCCAGTAACAGGGGGGGGGGGGAGACGGGCCAGCCATGCAGCCCAAAGCCACCTCTTTCATCAATTTATCTGTAACTATATCAGGCCGAGACAAAGCAGACAACAAATTGCGTGTCACCCCCTCCCAGCCAGTAGAATTACAAGGAATCCGAAAACCCTCTGCAAAGCCCTGCAACAACAAATCGGCCACCCTCCTATTTGGATATGCCTTTAAAAACGGGAGCATCTTTTCCACCTTCACTCGCATCACCCCTCTTCTGCTCAGCATCTCCAAGTTTGCCCATATGCTTCCTGAAGCATCTGGACAAACCGTGGGCGCCTCTGCAACCGGAGCACACATGTTTATACCTGCAATCGGAGTCAAATTTGCAATGTCCCTCATTGAATTGAGAGCAACATCCTTTCCCCGATGTAGCCGACCATCCCGTCGATGACCCCTGACCGCCGACTGCGTCACAAAGGGGCGGATGCCACTGCTTCGGAGCTGACACTAACCACATCCAAAGACTTTTGTCCTTGTGATCCCATCTCAAGGAAGGCCGGATCGCCTTCTGCTGACTAAATTGTTCATCATACTTTAACCATGCGTTACCCCCGTACACCCTGTATGCCTCCCCCACAGAGTCCATGTAACAAAGTATCTCTGAACAATCCTGCCACCTCCAAGACCTCCTAGCCCCCGAGCCTTGCGCCCACTTAGGAGCAGAAGGACGAGGGTTCCTTTTGGGGCTCCCACGGCGCCGACGGGACCAAGGAGTTACCTCAGAAGAAAGCCGCTCCGGAGGCCTGGAACGCCCGCCGGCTCCTGTGTCCCTCCCCGCCTAAGTAGCCAGCAGCAGGTACAGGAGGCAGAGCCCCCGCAAAGTGTTGCTCCAGCTAGCCAGGACCATGAAGAAGTGCCGCATCCCGAATCCTGGACATCATGGATTCCAATGAATCGGCCATGCTGCAGGTAAGCACAATACACACAGAAAATTCCTTCTCCTGTTGTCCGGCGGGAAAGAGCGATGACTCTATCCCACCAGGGCTTATATGCACCATACTGCTCCCTCAAGTTCAAGATCCCACCCTAGCCAAACCCTTTCTGCTTAACCCTTTTACCCCCCTCTGATCTAGCATCTAGTCATGCGCTCTCTCCATTATGTCTGCGCCCTTATTACGTTGGGCTTACTGTATGAGGCAGTATTCCCATGGAGAGGCAGGGACTCCTAGCAGCATTGGTAACTATGATGCTAGGAGTCCGGCTCCATGAATTGTGGTCGGCCTGGGAAATACGGCCGATACACGCTCCATATTTCACGGACCAAACACGGCTGTCCGAATAAGGCCTTAATCTAGTTACGCAGTGCGGTCAAATCCAATTTTTTTTTGGACACAATTTTTGAAAAATTGCAAAAAACGCGATTCGACAGCACTATTTGTTCATGTTTTGTATTCTTTTTTTATGCAATTTTCATAATCGCGGCACAAATCACGCATTTGTGCAGCGATTTTTATATAATCGCGGAAAAACTGCGCCATTTTTGCCGTGATTGCGAAAATCGCAGCAGAAAAAATGCTAGGAAAACGAAGAAAAAACAAAAAACATTTTAACATACTTTATATATTCTACAAGTGGGGTCAGAAAGAATGGGAAGCAGGATGGAGAGGGGAGGAAATCTCACCAGCCTGCAGGTCCAGTTAGCTGTGTAGGGGAGCTTACATGCTGCATCTTCCCCGTCCAGTTCGTGAAGCAACAGGTCTGCAGGGGGAGCGTGAGCATTGTGAGGGGGTGTGCTGCGAGGGGGGACCCGCGATCGTTGCGAGGGGGGGGGCTGGGAGGATTTGCGAGGGGGGGCTGACAGTCCGGGGGGGGGTGACGACAGCCCGTCGGGCCCCTTTTCTTCAGCCATGTGGCCGTGCCCCTAATGGGGGTACTACTAGTACTGCCCTGATGGCAGCCATGTAACCAACCCACTCTGTAACCCAATATGCTGCTAAAAAAAAGCCTGGGAATTAGGATGGGACAGAGGAGGGGGTGAAAAGGGGATCAGAGCTGCATCACCCGCCTACGCTTCTGAAACTCACTTAACCCCTTGTTGGCAACAGTCCCAGGCACAGCGTCTTTACGGCTGTGTGCCTACAACTGTGCTCGCTTCATCTTCAGCAGGTGTCAGTTGTAATATACAGCTGACATCCAAATGCAACGTCAGCGATCGCAATTACCGCCGATCGCCGACGTTTAACCCCTTTAACGCGGTGGTCAATGGTGTCCACCGCATTAGAGTGCTTGACAGAGAGAGAGGGCTCCCTCTGTACTCCCCCTGCACCCTCCTGCGAGCGATCATGGGGGCCGACGGTTGCAGTGGCAACGGCTTCCTGGTCGGCCAGGTACAGAAGCCTATTAGGTCCTACCCAAGGGACCTTAACCTCTTAACGAAGAAGGACAGATATATCCATCCTGTGAAGGTGCTAGTTCCCGCAAAAGGATGGATATATCCGTCCTCTGATCGTGTGGGTACTACCAGAGTACCCACGCGTTCAGCGGCAGGAGCACGGCTCCAATTCCAGCAGTTTAACCCATTAGATGCCCCTGTCAATTGCGATAGCGACATCTAATGTGTTTGACATAGGGAGGGAGCTCCCTCTCTCACCCCATTGGTACCCCCGCAACTAAATGGCAGGGTGCCGTCGGGTTTCCATGGCAGTCGGGTGCCCAACAAAGGCCCCCAGGTCTGCCTTCAGTAATTGCCTAATAGAGGCATGGTCTAATAGATCGCCTGTCAGTTTTCCAAACAAAACGTAAAAATTATTTCTTTTTTTCCCATACCCCATAAAAAATAAAATAAAAGTTAATATATAAGTCCTATGTACCCCAAAATAGTACTTCTGAAAACTACACCTTGGTCCGCAAAAATCAAGCCCACATACGGTCACATTGACTGAAAAATAAAAAAGTTACGGCTCCTGGAATGTGGCGATGCAAAAACAAGTAATTCTTTTCTAAAAGGGTTTTTATTGTGCAAACGTAACAAAACATATAAAACCTATACATATTTGGTACCCACGTAATCGTGCCGACCCATAGAATAAAGGTAACATGTCATTTACGCTGCATAGTAAGCGGCGCAAATTTATAACGTGAAAATCAATGTTGGAATAGCTGCTTATTTTCAATTCTCTACTAAAATAAAGTTAACCAGTTAAGGACTAGGCTGTTTTACAGCTAAATGACCAGAGAAAATGTCACAATTTTGCTATGCGCTTCTTTAGATGATTATAACTCTGCAGGTGAATAAAGTTCATCTTTGAATTTTACACTCTTTTTAAAGGACAGATAGGGCTTTATTTTAATGGCATTTGTCAGTATACATAATTATTTTTTTTTCTCTAAAGTGGACAAAACTGGAAAAAAGATTTAAGCAAATGAGTCAGTTTATGATAGCATTTTTCACACACAGTATAGCCCATGGACAAAATTAATCTCCTTTCACATTCTTCCACTTCTCCCGTGCATTGGGATACAAAATATGTGTGCTTTATTCACTGTGGTGGCATGTGCCAGGGCTCGGCATAAAAGTAGGTTTTTTGGCCTTTTCAGTCCAGGAATTCTGCACTTGATATTATAGCAGCATACTGTTTTCTGGGGGGCCTAATGCTGCTGAAACATTAGAAACACCCCATAAATTACTTCATTCACACAAGTAGACCCCAAAAGGTTTTATTCAAGGGGTTTATCATATTTTTAGAAAGTCCAGTCTTCTTCTGAAAGTTTCTTGAATTCCATGGAACAAAACCAAATTTTCATTTTTTTGGGCAAATGCGTCCGTATATGCTAGCATTTTTCACACACAGTATGGACCACGGACAAAATTCATCTCCTTTAACATTCTGCCACTTCTCCCGTGCATGGGGATACCAAATATGTGTGCCTTGTTTATCACATAGAGATGTAGGAGGGCGGACGATAGAAGAAGCTTATTTCACAAATCACCTTTTTTCAAAGCTGATTTTACAAAACGTAGCAGAGTTTCTATTAGGGTATGTTCACACGTTGTGTTTTCAGACGTTTATCGGGCCGTAAATGTCCCGAAAAACAGCTGAAAAATCGGAAGCAGAACGCCTCCAAACATCTGCCCATTGATTTCAATGAGGAAAACGCTGTTCTGTTCCGACGGGGCGTTTTTTACGTGGCCGTTTTTAAAAAATGGCGGCGTAAAAAAGGTGCAAAAAAGAAGTGCATGTCACTTCTTCAGCCGTTTTTGGAGCATTTTTCATAGACTCTATAGAAAAACAGTTCCAAACACGGCCGTTAAAAACCCTGCAAAAAACGTGACTTTGATTAACAGGTTCCCGACAGCTGGCTGTGCTTTTACGGACAGCGGTCAGGGTCTCTGAAGTCCGCCGGATAGACTAATTACTGGGCACTGGGCAGAGTGTCAGGGGCCAATCTTTTGGTCCCGGAACATGTGATCGCTGTGACAACCAATCACAGCGATCACATGCATTTCTATGTAAAGTACAATGTGCACGCAATCGCGTGCACACAGCCCTGTGCCCACGCTCTTACAAATAGCTCTGGGCACTGGGCAGAGTATCAGGGACCAATTTGATGGTCCCTGAACATGTGATTGCTGTGAAATCACAGCGATCACATTTGTTTTATTTTGACAATTCTGTCAGCAAATCTCCTGCCTTTTTTCTTCTCCTCCAGGGGCGTAGCTAGGGGGGGGGGCAGGCGGGGCACGTGCACTATAATTGTACCTGTGTCGCAAGGACACAGGTACAATCAGAAGCAATGAATGACCGGGCACATTCCGTGCCCGGCCATTCAGGCGCCTTTCCACTAGTGAAGCTACTGGTACCTTTTGTACCAGTGAAGCTTCCGTCGATGAAAGGCGCTGACTGACTGACAGGGAAAGTCATCCTGCCCAGCCAATCAGCGCCTTTCATAGATGCTGCGTTCAACCCCCTGCAGACCTGTGCAGAAGAGAGCAGGTCTCCATGGCTGCCGGACGGCGTGGGAGCAGGAATAAGGTGAGTTTGAATATTTTTTTTTATTTTTTTTAAATTGTAATAGAACTGTGCGGCTGTATCTGCGGGGGGGGGGGGGGGGGACTTTGTCTACACGGAGGGTGTCTATCTACAGGGCGACTATATCTACAGGGCTGGGCTATATACAGGCGGACTATATCTACAGGGGGACTATATCTACAGGGGGACTATATCTACAGGGCTGGGATATATACAGGGGGACTATATCTACAGGGGGACTATATCTACAGGGGGACTATATCTACAGGGCTGGGCTATATACAGGGGACTATATCTACAGGGGGGCTATATCTACAGGGGGGCTATATACAGGGGGACTATATCTACAGGGGGGCTATTTCTACAGGGGGTGGGCTATATACAGGGGCACTATATCTACAGGGGGGCTATTTCTACAGGGGGTGGGCTATATACAGGGGGACTATATCTACAGGGGGACTATATCTACAGGGGGGCTATATATTGGGGTGGGCTATCTATGGAGCACCATATACAGGGGTGGGCTATGGCTACAGAGGGTGATAGGGTGTAGATTTAGCCCCCCTGGATATAGCCCACCACTGTAGATATAGCCCACCCCTGTAGATATAGCCCACCCCCTGTATATAGCCCACCCCTGTAGATATAGCCCACCCCTGTAGATACAGCCCACCCCCTGTATATAGCCCACCCCTGTATATATCCCACCCCTGTATATAGCCCACCCCTGTAGATATAGCCCACCCCCTGTAGATATAGCCCACTCCTGTAGATATAGCCCAGCCCTGTGTATAGAACCTCTGTAGATATGGTCCCCCTTTAGATATGGTCCCCCTGTAGATAGCCCACCCCTGTATATAGTCCCCCTGTAGATATAGTCCCCCTGTAGATATAGCCCACCCCTGTTTATAGTCCCCCTGTAGATATAGCCCACCCCTGTATATAGTATCCCACAAATAGCTCCCCCTATAGTGTTCCACAGAAAGCCCACCACTGTATATAGCCCCCTTGTACATATAGTCCACCCCTGTATATAGTGCTCCACAGATAGCCCACCCTTGTATATAGTATATACAAGGGTGGGCTATCTGTGGAGCACTATATACAGGGGTGGACTATCTAGTGGAGCACTATATACAGGGGTGGACTATATGTACAAGGGGGCTATATACAAGTGTGGGCTATCTGTGAAACACTATATACAGGGGTGGACTATATGTGGAGCACTATATACAGGGGTCGGCTATATCTACAGGGGGCTACATACATGATTGGGCTATCCGTAGAGTACTATATACAGGGGTGGGCTATATATACAGGGGTGGGCTATCTGTAGAGCACTATAGGGGGAGTTATTTGTGGGACACTATACAGGGGTGGGCTCTATGGGGGGCACTATATATAGGGGGCACAGTGTGTGTGTGTGGGACACGGTGTATGGTGCTATTATAATTAGAGGTGCAGTGTATAGCGCTATTATATTTAGGGGTGTAGTGTGTGGTATAATGATAACTTTATATTTATTTATAGGTGCAGAAATGTTGGAAAAGTGAGAAGCTGAAGAAATCTGAGCAGGAAACTGCAGAAATGGGCTGTGACCGGGAGAAGCCACCATAGAGGTCTGGACCGGATGGAGAAAAAGAACTAGACGTCACCGGTGAGTCACTTAATGTAAATGTTTATTCTGCCTCTAATCAGCACTGTAGTCACTGTATGATCTGCAGCGAGATGATGGGTGATATGATTATGATAGGATATATTTTTTGTGAAACAGCATCTCCCAGCATATCCTTATCATTGTTCGGGCCATGCTGGGAGCTGTAGTTTTACGCCGTACACACCTATACTAAATTTAGCTGTATTTGTGCTGGTGTTGTGTATATGTAGTGAGCTTGCTTCTGGGGCTGTATATATGTACTGAGCTTGGTTCTGGTGTTGTGTATAGAACCATATTGCTTGTAAAATGTACAAATGTTTTTATGCTCGCGTTACATAAAAATAAATGACACGTCGATTGGTAGAGAAAACAAACACGGCGAGGGGGAAGGAGATGTCGGGAAAGAGGAGGGGGCGCCAAACTGAATCTTTGCCCCGGGTGCTGGAGAACCTAGCTACGCCTCTGTCTCCTCACACATTGTTTCAGTGTGAGGAGAAGAAGATACTTGAGAGAATTGCTGCCAGAATAATATTGTGAAAAAAAAACATAGTGTTACACTTCAATACACTCTTTGTATAGATAGATTTCTATCTTTCTATACAATCTGTTCATCTATCTTTTTTTCTATCTATCTAACTTTCTACGTTTTATTATATTAGAATAGGCAGGTAGGGAATATATAATTATTTTCTTGCACACATTGAATTTGTGAGTATTTGGACAGTTTCTGTTTGAATATCTTTGCAGGATGTCAGAATAACCTCCCAGAGCTTCTGTTTTGATGTGAACTGCCTCCCACCCTCATAGATATTTTGCTTGAGGATGCTCCAAAGGTTCTCAATAGGGTTGAGGTCAGGGGAACATGGGGGCCACACCATGAGCTTCTCTCCTTTTATGCCCATAGCAGCCAATGACACAGAGGTATTATTTGCAGCATGAGATGGTGCATTGTCATGCATAAAGATAATTTTGCTACGGAAGGCACAGTTCTTCTTTTTGTACCACGGAAGAAAGTGGTCAGTCATAAACTCTACGTACTTTGCAGAGGTCATTTTTACACCATCAGGGACCCTAAAGGGGCCTACTGGCTCTCTCCCCATGATTCCAGCCCAAAACATGACTCCGCCATCTCCTTGCTGACGTCACAGCCTTGTTGGGACATGGTGGCCATTCACCAACCATCCACTACTCCATCCATCTGGACCATCCAGGGTTGCACGGCACTCATCAGTAAACAACATAGTTTGAAAATGAGTCTTCATGTATTTCTGAGCCCACTGCAACCTTTTCTGCTTGTGAGCATTGTTTAGGGGTTGCCGAATAATAGCTTTATGCACACTTGCAAACCTCTGGAGGATCTTACACCTTGAGGTTCGCGGGACTCCAGAGACACAAGCGGCTTCAAATACCTGTTTACTGCTTTGCAATGGAATTTTAGCAGCTGCTCTCCTAGTTCTATTAATTTGTCTGGCAGAAACTATGCCTTTATCTGAACGAACCCGTCTGTGCTCTGAATCAGCCACAAATCTTTTCACAGTACGATGATCACGCTTAAGTTTTCTTGAACTATCCAATGTTTTCATACCTTGTCCAAGGAATTGCACTATTTCACGCTTTTTGGCAGCAGAGAGATCCTTTTTCATTCCCATATTGCTTGAAACCTGTGGCCTGCTTAATAATGTGGAACGTCCTTCTTAAGTCGTTTTCCTTTGATTGGGCACACCTGGCAAACTAATTATCACAGGTGTCTGAGATTGATTACAATGATCCAAAAAGCCCTAAGACACAATACCATCCATGAGTTTCATTGAAAAACGAATAATTAAATGTTTATGACACTTAAATCCAATGTGCATAATAATCTGGAACACAGTGTACATATCCACATAAATATATAATATATATATAGCAATAGCGGTTTATTTTTGTTGTTAGCGGTAGTGTAGATATATATATAATATACCAGTTAGTTTGTGTGTTTATAAAAAATAAAAAAAAGTTTGTTTAGTTAGTGTTAGTGTTAGTTACGTTATGGCGAGGAAGTTTTTTAGTGCTGAGGAGGCATACGCCCTGCTGTGGTCTGAGTCTGAGACCGCATCAGAGATGGCGTCAGAGTTGGAACCTGTTTTAGGTAGTGACGATGATAGCGTCACTTCAGGTTCATCTTCAGGGGACGTTGTCCCTGACGCAGTTGAAACTGCAGAACATGAATGCGCGGGGCCTAGTAGCGCTGTAGCACGGGACAGCCTGGTCCCTCCAGTTCAGGCTCTTGTATGGGCACCTGCTCCATCTTTTGGACCTACAATCCACAGATTTACTGCCACTCCTGGCATAACTGTGGACAATACAAATTTTGTCCAAATGGATTACTTTCATTTATTTATTACTGACTAAATATGATTGTCCACGAAACTAATTTATATGCTGCTCAGTATATAAGGCAGAAACCTTCATCCACCCATTTCAGAGATTGGACGCCCACCAATTTGCAGGAATTAAAAAAAAAATTGTGGCTCACCCTAAATATGGGTATTGTCAAAAAGCCCTCCATTAGGTCTTACTGGTCAACAAGACCCGCCCAAGCCACCCCAGTGTATTCTGCAGTAATGCCCAGGTCTCGTTATGAAACAATAATGAGGTTCCCCCACTTCAATGACAACGCACAGGCCCCCCAAGTACCGATGCAAACCGTGATCGGTTGTTCAAAATAAGACCGCTAATAAATTCCCTCAATAATTTTATTCCTGCAACTTTACACCCCTGAGCAGAATGTAAGCATGGACGAATCCCTCCTCAACTTCCATGGAAGACTTAGCTTTCACCAATATCTACCTTCCAAAAGGGCAAGATATAGCGTTAAGCTCTACAAATTGTGTGAAAGCGGGTCAGGATATAACACCGCCTTCAGGATTTATGAAGGGCGGGTAGGCACAATAAATGTTCCTGGATGCTCCCCTGATCTTTTAACCAGCAGTAAGGTCATGTGGGAGATAATGCAGCCCCTGCTTCACAAGGGGTACCACCTGTACTGCAATACTTTTTATTCCAGTGTGCCCCTGTTTAGGCATTTGCATGCTGCAAGGACTGGGACATGTGGTACCATGCGCAAAAACCGAATTGGTTTTCCGCAGCAATTAGTGGGGAAGCACATGGTAAAGGGGGACTCCTGTGCTTATGCATCTGAGGAATTGCTGGCGGTCAAGTACAGGGATCGCAAATATGTGTATGTACTAAGCACGATTGATACCGCAGGAACAGTGGCAGTGAGGGAAAGAGGGGCAACATCGGACAAGCACAAACCAGTGAGCGTGTCCGAATATAACAAGTTCATGGGGGGATGGATTTAAGCGACCAGGTTTCACAGCCCTATTTAGTAAAACGCAAAACAAAAACCTGGTACAAAAAAGTGCCCATTTATCTGTTACAGGTGGCAATCCACAATGAATTTGTGCTCTATAAAAAAAACAGAGGCAGAGACACATACCTGGATTTCCAGGAGAAAACCTCATATTGAAGGCCTCATATTTGATGTTCAGGACACCAGAGAATGCCCCCAGTCTGTGGATGTTACGTGACTGACTGAAAGACATTTCATCACTCGCATTCCCCCAACACCAACTAGAAGCAACCCCCAGAAAAAGTTCCGCAACTGCAGAAAAGACGGGCTCCGCAAAGATTCCCGATATTTCTGTCCCTCAAGTCCCTCGCAAGCAGGCCTGTGCATTGACCCATGTTTTAAAAAATACCATACTGTTCTGAATTGTTAAATTTTAGTTAATTAGTTGAAAATATATTTGCCCTACATTATATTTTTATTTTTCCCCGGATTTTACTCCAAGGGTGAGGGAGGGAATGGGTGGAGGTGGGGTGGATGTCATGTTTCCTTATTTTCGAAAGTTCATCTGCTGGAGAGCTCCACTTGCATAAACCTGCAATTTCTTATTTTAGAAAACCCAAAAAATAAATTCCCATTATACCCCTAGATTAATATTTTGGAATCTCTGCTTCAAGAGCAGATATTATGGAAGTGTTATAGAAACTCTGTTGAGTTTTGTAAAACCAGCTTTGAAAAAAGGTGATTTGTGAAATAAGCTTCTTCTATCTTCCGCCCTCCTACATCTCTATGTGATAAATAAGGCACACATATTTGGTATACCCATGTACAGGAGAAGTGGCAGAAATTGAGAGGAGATTAATTTTGTCCATAGTCTATACTGTGTGTGAAAAATGCTAGCATAAACTGACGCATTTGCTAAAAAATTGCTAATTTTATTTTGTTCCATCGTATTCAAGAAACTTTTAGAAGAAAACTGGACTTGCTAAAAATATGATAAACCCCTTGAAGAAAACCTTGTGGGGTCTACTTGTGTGAATGAAGTCATTTATGTTTCTAATGTTTCAACAGCATTACGCCCCCCAAAAAAACAGTATGCGGCTATAAAATCAAATGCAAAATTCCTGGACCGTAAAGGCCAAAAAGCCTCCTTTTATGCCAAGCCCTGGCACATGCCCGCACAGTGAATAAAGCACACATATGTGGTATCCCCATGCACGGGAGAAGTGGAAGAATGTGAAAGGAGATTAATTTTGTCCATGGTCCATACTATGTGTGAAAAATGCTATCATAAACTGACGCAATTGCTAAATTCTTGCATTTTTTCCAATTTTGCCCACTTTAGAGAAAAAAATAAAAATTATATATACTGACAAATGCCACTAAAACAAATCTATCTGTCCTTTAAAAAGAGTGTACAATTCAAAGATGAACATTATTCACCTGCAGAGTTATAGTCATCTAAAGAAGCGCATAGCAAAATTATGAAATTTGCTCTGGTCATTTAGCTGTAAAACAGCCAAGTCCTTAACCGGTTAAAAAACATCAGAAAATCAGGAGCTGTTTTCCCTTGAAAACAGCTCTGTATTTTCAGATGTTTTTTATTTTGTGTGTGCACATACCCTAAAACTTTCAAAATATCTGCTCTTGTAGCAGAGATCCCAAAAGTATTTATCTAGGGGTATAATGGGAATTTATTTTTTGGGGTTTACTAAAATAAGAAATTGCAGGTTTATGCAAATGGAGCTCTCCAGCAGATGAGCTTTAGAAAATATGCAAACATGACATCCACCCCCCACCCATTTCCTCCCTCACCCTTGGAGTAAAATAATTGGAAAAATAAAAATGTAATGTAGGGCAAATATATTTTCAACTAATTAACTAAAATCTAATAATTCAGAACAGTGTGGTATTTTTTAAAACATGGGTGAATGCACAGGCCTGGTTTCGAGGGACATGAAGGACAGAAATATCGGGAATCTTTGCGGTGCCCGTCTTTTCTGCAGACGCGGAACTTTTTCTGGGGGTTGCTTATAGTTGGCGTTGGGGTAATGTGAGTGATAAAATGGCTTTCAGTCAGTCGTTTGACATCCTCAGACTGGGGGCATTCTCTGGTGTCCTGAACATTAAATATGAGGCCTTCGATAATTTTCTCATGGAAATCCAGATATGTGTCTCTGCCTCTGTTTTTATTTATAGAGCACAATTTAATTGTGGATTGCCACCTGTAGAAGACAAAACTGACACTTTTTGTACCAGGTTTTTGTTTTGCATTTCACCAAATGGGGCTGTAAGACCTGGTCGCTTAAATTCACCCCACCCATGTACTTGTTATATTCGGACACACTCACTGGTTTGTGCTTGTCTGATGTTACCCCCCTTTCCCTCACTGCCACTGTTCCTGCGGTATGAATGATGCTTAGCACATACACGTCTTTGTGATCGCTGTACAGCAATTCCTCAGATGCATAAGCACAGGAGTCCCCCTTTACCATGCGCTTCCCCACTAATTGCTGCGGAAAACCAATTTGCTTTTTGCGCATGTTACCACATACCCCAGTCCTTGCAGCATGCAAATGCCTAACCAGGGGCACACTAGAATAAAAATTGTCGCTGTACAGGTGGTACCCCTTGTGAAGCAAAGACTGCATTATCTCCCACTTTTGCTGCTGGTGGAAAGATCAGGGGGGCATCCAGGAACATTTATTGAGCGGTCCCGCCCTTCATAAATTCTGAAGGCGGTAGTTTATCCTGACCCGCTTTCACACAATTTATAAAGCTTAATGCCATATCTTGCCCTTTTGGAAGGTAGATATTGGTGAAAGCTAAGTCTTCCATGGAAGTTGAGGAGGTATTCGTCCACACTTACATTCTGCTCAGGGGTGTAGAGTTGCAGAAATAAATTATTGAGGGAATTTATTAGCAATCTTATTTTGAACAACCGATCACGGTTTGCATCGGTACTTGGGGGGGCCTGTGCGTTGTCATTGAAGTGGAGGAACCTCATTATTGTTTCATATCGAGACCTGGACATTACTGCAGAATACACTGGGGTGGCTTGGGCTGGTCTTGTTGACCAGTAAGACCTAATGGAGGGCTTTTTTACAATACCCATATTTAGGGTGACCCCAATTTTTTTTTTTTAATTCCTGAAAATTGGTGGGCGTCCAATCTCTGGCATGGGTGGATGAAGGTTTCTGCCTTATATACTGAGGGGCATATAAAAATTAGTTTCGTGGACAGTTATATTTAGGAGGTCGTCTGTTATAAATAAATGGAAGTAATCCATTTGGACAAATTTGTATTGTCCACAGTTATGCCATGAGTGGCGGTAAATCCATGTATTCTAGGCGCAAAAGATGGAGAAGTGCCCATACAAGAGCCTGAACTGGAGGGACCAGGCTGTCCCATGCTACAGCGTTACTAGGCCCCACACTTTCATGTTCCGCAGTTTCAACTGCGTCAGGGACAACGTCCCCTGAAGATGAACCTGAAGTGATGCTATCATCGTCACTGTCTAAAACAGGTTCCATCTCTGACGCCATCTCTGATGCGGTCTCAGACCTCTGACCACAGCATGGCGTATGTCTCCTCAGCGCTAAATAACTTCCTTGCCATTATGTCACTAACAGTAACTTAACAAACAATAATTTTTTTTGTATATATATTTTTTTATAACAGATTATATATATATATATATATATATATATATACATACTGTATATATAGATGTATCTAAACATATATATATATATATATATATATATATATATATATATATATACATATATATATATTGTAGCACTGCAGCTACTGGACAGTGCAGAAACTCAGGTTTTAAGCAACCAGGGAGCATGTACAGCCGGGAGGGTTTTCTCTGCTGTTGCTTGGCTGTAAAGCCTGGAATAGGGCCTGGTTTGCTGGAGTGTGAAGGAGAAGGGCGGGCTTCCACTCCATACAGACAGTCCGTGTCTTGGGCTGTCTGATGAGCTTAGTTAGGCTTCACCTGAGACGGCTCTTTAATTCAGGTGTGTGCAGTTCACACAGGGCTCTCAGTCTGGGGAAGACAGGCATGCTAGCCTGTGAGAGTCACCACCGTGTGAGGTAAAACTGTGAAGGTTTTGAGGTGCTGGGCACAAGGCTCAGTGTCTCGTAGTGAGGGACACTGAATGTGTTAGTTAGAGGCTGGACGGCCTAGGGTTTATTTTGTATGTTTATTGTTAAACCACTGATTGCTGTTGTGAAGACAATAAAGCTAGCTGCGGCTGGTTTAACCCCTTAATGACCAGCCTATTTTAGACGTTAATGACCAAGCTATTTTTTAAGTTTTTCCATCGTCGCATTCCAAGAGCTATAACTTTTTTATTTTTGCGTCGACATAGCTGTGTAAGGTCTTGTTTTTTGCCGGGCAAGTTGTATTTTTAATAGCACCATTTTGAGGTACATATTATTTATTGATTAACTTTTATTAACTTTTTTTGGGGTTAGGATAGAAAAAAATCTGAAATTTTTCCACTCATTTTTGCGTCCTAAATCTACGCCGTTTACCGTGTGCTATAAATAACACAATAACTTTATTCAGCGGGTTGTTATGATTGCAACGATACCAAATTTGTATAGTTTTTGTATGTTTTACTACTTTTACACAGTAAAAACGCTTTTTTTTCAAAATTATTTGTTTTTGTGTCTCCATATTTGAAGAGCCATAACGTTTTTATTTTTTCGCCGATGCGGTTGTATGAGGGCTTTTTTTTTGCGGGACGACTTGTAGTTTTTATTGGTATCATTTTGGAGTAGATGCGACTTTTTGATCACTTTTTAATCACATTTTTTTAAAGTCAGGATTTACAGAAAACAGCAATTTTTCCATCTTTTTTTATATAATTTTTTACGGCATTCACCGTGCGGGTTAAGTAATGTAATAGCTTTATAGTCGGGGTCGTTACGGATGCGGCAATACCAAATATGTGTAACTTTTTTACTTTATTTTGGTTTTTTAATACTAAAGCAGTTTGTAAGGGGAAAAAGTGGGTTTTTCATATTTTTTTTAACTTTATTAAACTTTTTTTTTTACTTTTTTACTAGTCCCACTAAGGGACTTTAATATGCGATTCTGCAATCGCTATTATAATACACTGCAATACTTCTGTATTGCAGTGTATTATGCCTGTCCGGAGGCATGACCTAGCAGGCATTCGCTACAGGCAGACCTGGGGGCCTTTATTAGGCCCCCGGCTGCCATCAGAGACACTGTCACTCGACGATCTTATCGCCGGGTGTCAGTGGGATGAGAGGGAGCTCCCTCCCTCTCTCCAAAACCACTCATATGCGGTGCTCGCTATTGAGCACCGCATCTGAGGGGTTAAACGGGTGAGATCGATACTAATATCGATCTCACCCGGCAGAGCAGGGACGCCCCCAGCCCTCAGCTACGACTGGCAACTGAAAGCAGGGAGATTTGACAGCTCTCTGCTCTGTTTACTTATTCCGATGCCGCGACGTAAAAAGTCTATGGCAACGGAATAAGGCCCGTTAGTGACCGACGTAAAAAGTCTATGGGCCGGTCACTAACGGGTTAAATCTTTTACTCAAGGAGTTGGAGTTAACTTTCTATGTGTGCCAACCATCTCACCTGGGAGATGGCGATCCCATGAGCTAAGTGGTCCCCAGGATGTCACAATATATACACAAACTAACTAGTGTATATTTATATATATATATATATATATATATATATATATACACACTACTCCTAACAAATAATAAACCTCTATTGATAAATATATATTAAATATAGGCAAATACAAAGTGAGGCAGCACTGGCAGCGTGTGGGTGCAAGCTCTGTGGAACAGACCAAGTTCCAGGTACATACAAATCGAAAAATGAGCAGCAACTCCAAAGATCAAGTGAAAAAATGGGTACTTTATTGCCCGTGCGATGTTTCAGCTCCGTCCACTGGAGCCTTTCTCAAGCAAATGACTAGTGTGAGTTCACACATTATAGCTCCCTCCCTCTCTCCAAAACCACTCAGATGCGGTGCTCGCTATTGAGCACCGCATCTGAGGGGTTAAACGGGTGAGATCGATACTAATATCGATCTCACCCGGCAGAGCAGGGGCGCGCCCAGCCCTCAGCTACGACTGGCAGCTGAGATCAGGGAGATTTGACAGCTCTCTGCTCTGGTTTACTTATTCCGATGCTGCGACGTAAAAAGTCTATGGCATCGGAATAAGGCCCGTTAGTGACCAACGTAAAAAGACTATGGGCCGGTCACTAACGGGTTAAATCTTTTACTCAAGGAGTTGGAGTGAACTTTCTATGTGTGCCAACCATCTCACCTGGGAGATGGCGATCCCATGAGCTAAGTGGTCCCCAGGATGTCACAATATATACACAAACTAACTAGTGTATATTTATATATATATATATATATATATATATATACACTACTGCTAACAAATAATGAACCTCTATTGGTTAGGGACTCGCAAGGCACTGGGGACCCTTGACGTTGGGTTGCGAGCTTTGCGTATTTTGGCCAAAATAACAACTAATACCCCATGTTTCATGGATATTTCTTACTACGTATACTACACTTTTTTTCAGGACGCAGCCGGGTCTTATATGCTGGGAGGGCATGATGTGCTGGCGTTTGGTTTGGAATGCAGAGCAGCCCGCTTTAGCTAACACTAGCGGCGTTACAAATAGGCTGTTATTCGGCAAGATACGCCATGCCTGACGACCAGCACATTATCCCTCCACGTATTACACATAGTACTGACACCCCATGTACTATTCACAGCACTGACCCCTATTTATCACATTTATTTATTTATTTATTTTTATTACATTATTACACACTTTCATACATACATATTTATTTTTTACCATCCATTCACACCCTAGCACTACACTGACACTCATTTATCGCACACCTTTGAGCACTTAGTCCGCCACTCCCCTCAAGACTAGTGGGAGGGGCTATCACTACTTAATGCACACTCCTTCTGCAGCATTCTTTGACCCGTCTGCGTCCTGATGGGAACGGGTTTTCACCCACCCACCTACCTAGTGAGTATGGCCTTTTTTGTGGTTTTGATGATCTTTATGTCCCATTTTTTCTGTTTGTGTTTTTAAATTAGGAACGAAAAGTTCTGGTTAGGGACTCGCAAGGCACTGGGGACCCTTGACGTTGGGTTGCGAGCTTTGCGTATTTTGGCCAAAATAACAACTAATACCCCATGTTTCATGGATATTTCTTACTACGTATACTACACTTTTTTTCAGGACGCAGCCGGGTCTTATATGCTGGGAGGGCATGATGTGCTGGCGTTTGGTTTGGAATGCAGAGCAGCCCGCTTTAGCTAACACTAGCGGCGTTACAAATAGGCTGTTATTCGGCAAGATACGCCATGCCTGACGACCAGCACATTATCCCTCCACGTATTACACATAGTACTGACACCCCATGTACTATTCACAGCACTGACCCCTATTTATCACATTTATTTATTTATTTATTTTTATTACATTATTACACACTTTCATACATACATATTTATTTTTTACCATCCATTCACACCCTAGCACTACACTGACACTCATTTATCGCACACCTTTGAGCACTTAGTCCGCCACTCCCCTCAAGACTAGTGGGAGGGGCTATCACTACTTAATGCACACTCCTTCTGCAGCATTCTTTGACCCGTCTGCGTCCTGATGGGAACGGGTTTTCACCCACCCACCTACCTAGTGAGTATGGCCTTTTTTGTGGTTTTGATGATCTTTATGTCCCATTTTTTCTGTTTGTGTTTTTAAATTAGGAACGAAAAGTTCTGGTTAGGGACTCGCAAGGCACTGGGGACCCTTGACGTTGGGTTGCGAGCTTTGCGTATTTTGGCCAAAATAACAACTAATACCCCATGTTTCATGGATATTTCTTACTACGTATACTACACTTTTTTTCAGGACGCAGCCGGGTCTTATATGCTGGGAGGGCATGATGTGCTGGCGTTTGGTTTGGAATGCAGAGCAGCCCGCTTTAGCTAACACTAGCGGCGTTACAAATAGGCTGTTATTCGGCAAGATACGCCATGCCTGACGACCAGCACATTATCCCTCCACGTATTACACATAGTACTGACACCCCATGTACTATTCACAGCACTGACCCCTATTTATCACATTTATTTATTTATTTATTTTTATTACATTATTACACACTTTCATACATACATATTTATTTTTTACCATCCATTCACACCCTAGCACTACACTGACACTCATTTATCGCACACCTTTGAGCACTTAGTCCGCCACTCCCCTCAAGACTAGTGGGAGGGGCTATCACTACTTAATGCACACTCCTTCTGCAGCATTCTTTGACCCGTCTGCGTCCTGATGGGAACGGGTTTTCACCCACCCACCTACCTAGTGAGTATGGCCTTTTTTGTGGTTTTTATTGATAAATATATATTAAATATAGGCATATACAAAGTCAAGCAGCACTGGCAGCGTGTGGGTGCAAGCTCTGAGGAACAGACCAAGTTCCAGGTACATACAAATCGAAAAATGAGCAGCAACTCCAAAGATCAAGTGAAAAAATTTGTACTTTATTGCCCGTGCGACGTTTCAGCTCCGTCCACTGGAGCCTTTCTCAAGCAAATGACTAGTGTGAGTTCACACATTATAACAGGTTTCAAACATAAGTGCTGTTTAACAGCAATCAATAGAAAATGCAGACGTTTGTACATAATGGACTGTGCAAATTACAATACATATACGTGATTATGGATACAGAAGCTGGATACATATGTAAAAGTTTGTATTTGTATATACAGACAAATAAAATATAAAGATCATCACAACAAGGTGATTAGTGCAAAGGTGCAGTGAGTTAAAATCTATCTTTTCACCCCTGAGCATACCGTGGGTGTAGCCGAAAGCGGCGTCCGGGCAGCGCAGGTGCGCATGTCCGGAAATAAATCAGACTCAGGGTAACAGAACGTAGCGGCGCATGCGCCGTAAGGGAATGAGGACACAGACACCATTTTGGATTATGGAAAGCATGCCTAAGTTGCTCGTACGCGCATCCGTGGGATAGTAGCGCTCGGTCATCCTGATACTAATATCTATATAGATTCAAGTTATAGTATAGTATGGAATAATATCTGTTAGACTAAAGGGAACAACATGCAAGGATGTATCCATACATTTATGCACCAATAGTATGAGTGTATCTCTACACTGGTAGTAGTCAGGTAGCCATGTGACCTCATACACTTGGAAGGGTTTTTGGGAGAGGAGAAAGGATAAAATGCCCATCAAGGATGGTCATAATCCAAGCTCCAAAATACGGAGTACCAGCGACCAGAACGTGCGTTAGCTTGCTCTTCGGCTGGTAGAGCATCCATATAACTCCCTATAGGTAGTGTGGTGGGGACCACACAAATGTGTATAGCGAGGGGACAAGGGTGGCATATGACATTTCAAAGTTGTAACATATAATGGACATCAAATGCAGGTTCTTATCAGGAGACCAATTATAGGAGCGGTATACATAAGTAAATATATCCAATTACCCAAAAGTAGATATAAAGAAAATACATGTAAAACACCAGTAGGGTATCATAGAGTTGATGGATACGGAGTGTGGATCATCTGCAAAAAAGTAAAAAGAATAGTGTTAGCATATAATAAGAAAAAGAAAAGTCATAAAAATCATAAAAACAGAGGGCGACCTCAAGCAAGGAGCCCATGGGGACCCAAGGGGGAGCGGGGAGACTAGACCAGCCCACCTAAGGCAAAGTCTACATTTAAGCCATGTGGTTTAAGGGAGTTGAGTCTGTTAATACATTGGAGCTCACGTATTTTAAGCAGTTTAGACCTGTTACCCCCTCTTCTAAGAGGAGGGATGTGGTCAAGTATCCAAAACCTGAGTTGATTCTCATTGTGTCCCATGTCACAGAAATGTTTGGACACGGGTATATCTAGCTTCTTTTTCCTGATAGTATACCTGTGTTTGTTGAGTCTGGTCTTAAGATCAAGTGTAGTTTCACCGACATAGAGAAGGTTACAGGGACACTGGAGAACATAGATGACAAAGTCACTTTCACAGGTGAGAAAGTGTCGAATGTCGTAACTCTTATTGGTGGTGGGATCTACATTAACGCATTTCAGGCAGGGGAAACATCCTAGTTTGAGCTGTTTGAGGAATGTTTGTCTACTCACTCTCTGTGGGCCCAGATCAGCCTTTACAAGTTTGTCCCTCAGATTTGTAGGCCTACAATATGAGAATAATGGGAGATTAGTAAATTCAGGTATATTTCGAAGACAGTTACCTAGCATCGGTCAATGGCGGCGGATGATATCAGCTATTTGTCCACTCTCATCAGAGTATGTTGAAATGAACGGTATACGTTCCTGTCTGTTCTTAGATGTCTGTTGTGTGAGACGTGTGTCTCTCTCTACATGTTGAATTTTGTGGCAATGTTCTTTGAGTAAACGCCGTGGATAACCACGTGTTTTGAATTTGTTGATCATGGTATCAATAGATCGTTGGGATGTCTCAGTGTCACTCACAATTCTTTTAACTCGCATGAGTTGACTAATGGGTAAACTCCTTACCATTTTTCTAGGGTGGTTGCTGTGAAATTCAAGTAAGTTGTTGCAGTCAGTGGGCTTAGTGTAGAGTTCGGTTATAAAATTCTGCCCTTCCAATGTGATCAGTACATCTAAAAATTTTATTTTGGTGTCAGAGTACACCATGGTGAATTTGACAGTCTCATCAATCTCGTTAATGTATGTGTAGAAATCCTGCAGTTCTGTCAGAATTCCTGTCCAAAGTAAAAAGACATCATCAATATAGCGCCACCATGTAAGGACATGTAAAAAATGTGAGGCTGTATAGATCAGTGTTTCCTCGATGAAACGCATGTACATTTTGGCGTAAGTTGGTGCCATATTGGACCCCATCGCTGTCCCGTATATTTGGTAGAAAAAATTGTCACAGAAAATAAAATAGTTACGCCTTAAATTGACATTCAGTAATTGTAGCACAAATTTTGACATTCAGAGGTGTAGTCGGAAGTTTTAAGAAAATTCTCAACTACTAAGGCGCCCTTGGTGTGATCAATGACCGTGTATAAGCTGGTAACATCAAAGGATACCAGTGTAATACAGGTGTCTGGTGGTAAGGTGACATTGCGTAACTTACAAAGGAAATCGGACGTATCTCTAATGAATGACTCTGCTTCAAGTGCGTATATTCTAAGTAATTTGTCTAAAAAGATGGCAATGTGACAAAAGATGGAATCTGAACCAGAGACAATTGGTCTGCCCGGTGGATCAGTAAGTGATTTGTGGATCTTGGGGAGTACATAAACAACAGGGGTTCTAGGCTGGTCAATAACTAAATATTGAGCTAGATCATCATCAATAATACCTCCTGTGAGTGCATCCTCAATAATGTTTTTAATTTCTCGGGAGAATGTCATATGCCACCCTTGTCCCCTCGCTATACACATACACCACACTACCTATAGGGAGTTATATGGATGCTCTACCAGCCGAAGAGCAAGCTAACGCACGTTCTGGTCGCTGGTACTCCGTATTTTGGAGCTTGGATTATGACCATCCTTGATGGGCATTTTTTCCTTTCTCCTCACCCAAAAACCCTTCCAAGTGTATGAGGTCACACGGCTACCTGACTACTACGAGTGTAGAGATACACTCATACTATTAGTGCATAAATGTATGGATACATCCTTGCATGTTGTTCCCTTTAGTCTAACAGATATTATTCCATACTATACTATAACTTGAATCTATATAGATATTAGTATCAGGATGACCGAGCGCTACTATCCCACGCATGCGCGTACGAGCAACTTAGGCATGCTTTCCATAATCCAAAATGGCGTCTATGTCCTCATTCCCTTACGGCGCATGCACCGCTACGTTCTGTTACCCTGAGTCTGATTTATTTCCGGACATGCGCACCTGCGCTGCCCGTACGCCGCTCTTATACACCCACGGTATGCTCAGCGGTGAATAGATAGATTTTAACTCACTGTACCTTTGCACTAATCACCTTGTTGTGATGATCTTTATATTTTATTTGTCTGTATATACAAATACAAACTTTTACATATGTATCCAGCTTCTGTATTCATAATCACGTATATGTATTGTAATTTGCACAGTCCATTATGTACAAACGTCTGCATTTTCTATTGATTACTGTTAAACAGCACTTATGTTTGAAACCTGTTTAATGTGTGAACTCACACTAGTCATTTGCTTAAGAAAGGCTCCAGTGGACGGAGCTGAAACGTCGCACGGGCAATAAAGTACAAATTTTTTCACTTGATCTTTGGAGTTGCTGCTCATTTTTCGATTTGTATATTAAATATATATATGTGGATATATATATATATATATATATATATATATATATGTATATACATATATATATAGTTACATAGTTACATAGTTACATAGTTAGTACGGCTGAAAAAAGACACATGTCCATCAAGTTCAACCAAGGGAAGGGAAAAGGGAAGGAAAAATTTCTACACATAGGAGCTAATATTTTTTTGTTCTAGGAAATTATCTAACCCTTTTTTAAAGCCATCTACTGTCCCTGCTGTGACCAGTTCCTGCGGTAGGCTATTCCATAAATTCACCGTTCTTACTGTAAAGAAGCCTTGTCGCCTCTGCAGCTTGAACCTTTTTTTCTCCAGACGGAGGGAGTGCCCCCTTGTTTTTTGAGCGGGTTTTACAAGGAACAGGATATCACCATATTTTTTGTATGTGCCATTAATATATTTATATAAGTTAATCATGTCCCCCCTTAGTCGTCTTTTTTCAAGGCTAAATAGGTTTAATTCTTTCAATCTTTCCTCATAACTTAAATTCTCCATGCCCCTTATTAGCTTCGTTGCTCTTCTTTGTATTTTTTCCAACTCCAGGGCATCCTTTCTATGAACTGGAGCCCAGAACTGAACTGCATATTCTAGATGAGGCCTCACTAATGCTTTGTAAAGTGGCATTATTACATCCCTGTCCCGCGAGTCCATGCCTCTTTTAATACACGACAATATCCTGCTGGCCTTTGAAGCAGCTGATTGACACTGCATGCTGTTATTGAGTTTATGATTTACAAGTACACCCAGATCCTTCTCAACAAGTGAATCCGCCAGTGTAGCGCCCCCTAGGACATATGATGCATGCAGGTTGTTGGTACCCAGATGCATAACTTTACATTTATCTACATTAAACTTCATTTGCCAAGTGGACGCCCAAACACTTAGTTTGTTCAAATCTGCCTGTAATTCATGAACATCTTCCATAGTCTGAACTATATTACATAGCTTGGTGTCATCTGCAAAAATAGAAATAGTGCTATTAATCCCTTCCTCTATATCATTAATAAATAAGTTGAATAATAGTGGTCCCAGCACTGAACCCTGGGGTACACCACTTATAACCGGTGACCATTCAGAGAAGGAATCATTGACCACAACTCTCTGGATACGGTCCTTGAGCCAATTCTCAATCCAATTACAAACTATATTTTCTAAACCTATAGTCCTTAATTTACCCATTAGGCGTCTATGGGGGACAGTGTCAAATGCCTTTGCAAAGTCCAAAAACACTAAATCCACAGCGGCCCCTCTGTCTAGACTTCTGCTCACCTCTTCATAAAAACAGATTAGGTTAGTTTGACAACTTCTGTCCTTAGTAAAACCGTGCTGGCTGTCACTTATAATGCTATTTATTGTCACATAATCCTGTATATAGTCCCTCAATAGCCCCTCAAACATTTTCCCCACGATGGATGTTAAGCTTACTGGTCTATAATTACCCGGGGAAGACCTAGAGCCCTTTTTGAAAATAGGCACCACATTTGCCCTGCGCCAGTCCCTTGGCACTATACCAGTCACTAGAGATTCTCTGAATATTATGAAAAGGGGGACAGAAATAACTGAACTAAGCTCTTTAAGAATTCTAGGGTGTAACCCATCTGGTCCCGGAGCCTTGTGCACATTTATTTTATTTAATTTAGCTTGGACCATCTCTTCATTCATCCAATTCAGTATATCAACTGATATATTAACAGCACTGGCACCGGCTACATCAGCTGCTCTTTCTTCTGTTGTATATACAGAGCTAAAGAACCCATTTAGTAACTCTGCCTTCTCTTGATCCCCTGTGATCAACTCCCCATTACCATTATCTAGGGGTCCTACATGTTCAGACCTTGGCTTTTTTGCATTTATATGCTTGAAGAATTTTTTAGGATTTGTTTTACTATCCTTGGCCACCTGCCTTTCATTTTGTATTTTTGCTAATTTTATTACATTTTTACAGATTTTATTAAGCTCTTTATATTTTACAAAGGCTACAGCTGTACCCTCAGATTTGTATTTTTTAAATGCCCTTTTTTTGTCATGTATTGCCCCTTTCACAGAAGGTGTAAGCCATGTGGGGTTTAATTTGAGTCGTTTATACTTATTACCTGTAGGAATAAATTTTGCACTATAATAACTCAAAGTAGATTTGAAAATCTCCCATTTATCATTTGTTCCATTATTTGACATTAGTTCTTCCCAGTCTATATCCTGAATTGCAGCCCTCATCCTGGGGAAATTGGCTTTCTTAAAATTAAATGTTTTTGCCCTCCCAGCCTGCGTTTGTTTTTTACAGTATAGGTAAAATGTAACTATATTGTGATCACTGTTACCGAGGTTTTCACGAACATTGACATTCCCAACAAGATCTGCATTATTAGAAATGACCAGATCCAACAGAGCTTCACCTCTAGTCGGGTCTTCCACAAACTGGCCCATAAAATTTTCCTGCAACAGGTTGAGGAAATGTCTCCCCTTTGCAGTTGAAGCCGAACCATGACACCAATTAATATCCCGGAAATTAAAATCTCCCATTATCACTACAGTACCCGCCTGTGCAGCCCGCTCCATCTGTTTATATAGCTGAACTTCCATCTCCTCAGTTATATTGGGGGGTCTATAGATTACACCAAAAGTAATTTTTTCAGTGTTTACCTCCCTTTCTAGTTCCACCCACAAGGTTTCAACCTCCTCACAGTCTTCACCCACTATTGTCTCTTTCACACTCGCCTTCATATCACTTCTCACATACAGACATACACCACCACCTTTCCTATTTGTCCTGTCTTTATGAAAAAGTGTAAAACCCTGTAGATTTACAGCCCAGTCATGTGAAGAGTCCAGCCATGTTTCAGCAACACCAACTATATCTATATTTTCTTCCAGTATCAAGGCCTCCAGCTCCCCCATTTTGCTTGCTAGACTTCTGGCATTTGTGAACATACACTTTAACTTGCCTGTCAGTTTTTCACTTTTATTATCAGAAATGTGATTTGACATTAATCGGTCCTTTTTATTTACACTGATGTTTTGTAACGAAAGGATCTCCTTATCTTGTTGTCTAGTCCTCTCCCCACATTCTGTTTCTCCCCCCACCAATATAGTCTGACCCCTCTCTAACCTGGCTACCCCTTTTTTTTCTACATTGACCTCCCTCCTCAGCCCTAGTTTAAATACTCCGCCACCCCAGCTAGAATTCTCTCCCCCAGCACATATATATATATATATATATATATATATATATATATATATATATATATATATAATTATATATTCCCTACCTGCCTATTTTAATATTCTAGTACAGATAGAAAGGTAGATAGAAAGAACAAAAGATGGATAGATTGTATATATAGACAGAAATCTATCTATACAGAGAATGTTTTATAGTGTAACACTGTATTTTTTTTCACAGTATTCTTCTGGCAGCAATTCTCTCTAAGGCCATGTTAAGACGTAGCGGAATTTTTCCGCTGCAAATGTTGGTGCAGATTCGGGGAAATTACGCAACAAATCTGCGCCAACATTTGCATATTTGACAGGTAATTCAGATGTTGCAGATATCACAGCGGACTTGCCGCAGATTTCAGTTTTTGCATTGCAAAGGCTGAAATCCGCAGTTAAATTCCACTACTTCTCCGCAACATAATGAGCGTGCTGTGGAGGGACAATTTTGCACCGCAACCTAAATTCTGCAGTTATTTTCCACAACGTCTAAATTAAGTTTCCTAAAAATGTAAAGAAACAAATGTAAAAACGGCTGCTGCAATTCCGCCACTTCTGAATGTGCCCTAAGTCTCTTCTTCTCATTACACTGAAACAATGTGTGAGGAGAAGAAAAGAGGCAGGAGATTTTCTGTCAAAACATTCAAAATAAAAACAAACGTGATCGCTGTGATAGGTTTTCACAGCAATCACATGTTCAGGGACCATCAGATTGGTCCCTGATACCAGAGGCGTAGCTACGTTCTTCTGCACCCGGGACAAAGATTCAGATTGGCGCCCCCCCAACTTATTTCCCGACATCTCCTTTCCCCTCGCCATGTTTTCTTTCCCTACCAATCAATGAGATGTAATTTTTTGTTCACTATTTTTTTAATGTAACTTGAGTATAAAATCATTTTTACATTTTACAAGCAATATAGTTCTAGAATGTAATTAACATAAAAATAAATTAAAAGAAAATAAATTAAAGAGGCCACACACAGCCCCCTGTAGATAGTGCCACACAGCCCCTCTCTTGTAGATAGTGCCACACACAGCCCCCAGTAGATAGTGCCACCCACAGCCCCCCTTGTAAATAGTGCCTCACACAGGCCGCTGCCCCTTTGTAAATAGTGCCACACTCCCCCCCTTTTAAATAGCGCCACACTCCCACCCCTTTTAAATAGCGCCACACTCCCACCCCTTGCACTTAGCGCCACACTGTGAACAGACCGGTAAGCAGTAGCCTACCGCTACCACTCTCCGCTCTGCCTGGTGTGACTTACCGGAGAAGCCGAGGAGGTCATTCGGCGCAGGCAGCGGTGGAGTTCCTTCTGACTAGGGTTGGTGACAGCCAGGCCTTAGGTTGGATGGCACCCTGTGCGGGACTCTCTATTGCCGCCCCCTACACAAACTAAACCAAAAATGAACCACATATATGGACACGCTGGAACATATATACTGTACATACATAAAGACAGATATTTAGACATACAGGCAAATATACATACACACATTCTGGAATACATACATACAGGTAAATATATAGACGTACAAACTCATATATACACACACACACACACACACACACACACACGCAGATAAATACACAGACAGAAACATATACTAATACATAAAAGGCACAAATATACAAGCACAAAGACACATTCACAAATAGACCCATATATACCCACACAGGCACATATGTACACAGCACAGATAATGTAGTAGTTGTTACCTGCAGTCCTATGTAACAACACAGATAACACAGTGATAACTCTCTAAATACAGATTGTAGTGTTACCTGCAATCCTATGTAACACCACAGATAACACAGTGATAACTCTCTGAGTACAGATAATGTAGTAGCTGTTGCCTGCAGTCCTATGTAACACCACAGATAACACATTGTAGCAGAGCTGAGATTGTAATTTAGCACAATGTGTTATCTGTGGTGTTACATAGGACTGACGTGAGGTCAGGTGACTGGACTGGTCCACTCCCTGGCCGTCACAGACCCCAGTCAGAACGCCGTAATGTCCTGGCTCTTTCTGCCAGGGCACAGGACTGTGTGCATGCAATCGCGCGTGCACGCTCTCTGAAGTGCCGCTGTAAATAGTCTATACGGCAGACTTCAGACACCCTGACCGCTGGCCGTAAAATCACAGCCAGCGTTCGGGAACCTGTTAATAAAAGTTAATCGATAGATTATATGCATCCAATGGTGCAATTGCAAAATACAACTCGTCTCGCAAAAAACAAGCCCTTATATGGCTATGTCAACAGAATTAAAAAAAGGTTACGACTCTTGGAATGCGACAATGAGAAAACAAAAAATAATCCTTGGTCATTAATGCGCAAAATGGCCTGGTCATTAAGGGGTTAACTGTCAAATTAAAAATGACAGTTACAATACACTGCACTAAACAAGTGGTGTAGTGTATTGCACAGGTAATTAGAAGATCAGATCTTCAAGTCCCCAGGTAAGTGTAAAAAAAAAAAGTTAAAAAAAAGTTAAAAAAAATGTTCAAGAAAAATAAATAAATAAACGTTTTAAGTAAAACTTACACTGTTTCCCTGATCAAGTCCTTTATAATTAGAAAAAAACTATACATAATATATATGGCCGCGTTTGGAACGGCCTGAACTATAAAAATATTACGTTATTTTTACTGCACAGTGAATACCGTAAAATTATTAAATAAAAAACAAGGACAGAGGGGGCGGATATTAGCCGTTGACCGGGATGGCTGCTTGATTCTAGCTCCTGCAAGCTTTCGGCTTTAAAGCGGCTCATAACGATGGAAATCCTGGAGTAATTTCCCTTCACCTCTCATCCTATCATCTAGTCTCTACGGGGATCAACTTTTAGGACTTACCTGTATTCTGGCCGACTGCTTGGTTTCGAACATCCATACCTCCGTGTGGCGTCTGCTCCAGCCCTCGTATACAAAGGGGTCCATCCTGGGGCTGGAAGGGCTCCCGGACCTTCTACCTCCTTTGGGCACACATCTGCTTCGTTGGTGAGGTAAGCGGAGCGGATTTCCAGATTCCGGCGGCAGAAGCTCCAGTTGGGCTTACTAGGCAATCGAATCCCCGGCCTCAATTTTGAAAGGGCCGCGAGTCTGAAACTTCCGGTTTCCGGCGTCCGTACACAGCGCCTCCTGGATACAGGACTCAGGAGTAGAGATGAGCGAACTTATGAAAAGTTCGGTTCGGCAGGTTCGCCGAATTTCGTGAAAAAGTTTGATTCGGACCGAACTAGTTCTGACCGAACCTGTAATACAAGAAAACCCCGAAAAATCGTGTATAACACTGTTTAAAAACCCTAGAAGCCCTGTATAACACTCTTAGGTCACCCATGAGTGTATCCAAGTACTTTTGAGCTGTCTTTAAGGCAAAGTTAGTGTCAAAGTTACGCCAACATGTATGGCTATAGGAAAATGGATGGGACACGGTGATAACTAATAGAAACCACTGCACTTGTGCATGATGTATGCTTAATGCATTGTTAAAAAAGGTACAAAAATTAACCATTTTAGGCGGCTGATGCCTGCCAGGGTTCATACATATAAGGTGGTAAAACAAGAAGCAATGGCTTTTGACAAGCCCTCCAAAAATGTACCCTTTATGGTGGCAGATGCCTTCCGGGGTTCTTCTATACATGGATGTAAAATCAACAAGCAATGGCTTTTCACAAGCCCTCCAAAAATGTACCCTTTTTATTGGCAGATGCCTGCCGGGGAGCTTCCATACATGGATGTAAAAGCAACAAGCAATGGCTTTTCACAAGCCCTCCAAAAATTGACCTTTTTTATTTGCAGATGCCTGCTGGAGTTCTTCCATACATGGATGTAAAAGCAACAAGCAATGGCTTTTGACAAGCCCTCCAAAAATGTACCCTTTTTGCCTGCCGGGGTTCATTCATACATGGATGAAATGTAAAAGGAACAAGCAATGGCTTTTGACAAGCCATCCAAAAATGTACCCTTTTTATTGGCAAGGGTGAGTAGTAGCAGCACATTAAAAGACACTGGACAGTCACAGGACAAAGCCCTGTGGTGGGGCAAGCCTCAGGCCTGCTTGTAGCAGACGGCAGTGGAGGTGTATTGGTGGTAGTAGAGGTAGCCAACACAGACAGCAAGGGTCGTAGTAGTAGTAGCAGCAGCATATTAAAAAAAGAGACTGGACAGTCACAGGACAAAGCCCTGTGGTGGTGCAGGCTTGTAGCAGACGGGCGGCAGTGGAGGTGTATTAGTGGTAGTAGAGGTAGCCAACAAAGAAAGCAAGGGTGGTAGTAGTAGTAGCAGCACATTATAAAAAGAGACTGGACGACAGTCACATCACAGGACAAAGCCCTGTGGTGGGGCAGGCCTGCTTGTAGCAGACGGCAGTGGAGGTGTATTGGTGGTAGTAGAGGTAGCCAACACAGACAGCAAGGGTGGTAGTAGTAGTAGCAGCACATTAAAAAAAGAGACTGGACAACAGTCACAGGACAAAGCCCGGTGGTGGGGCTGGCCTGCTTGTAGCAGACGGCAGTGGAGGTGTATTGGTGGTAGTAGATGTAGCTAACACAGACAGCAAGGGTGGTAGTAGTAGTAGCAGCAGCACATTAAAAGAGACTGGACAGTCACAGGACAAAGCCCTGTGGTGGGGCAGGCCTGCTTGTAGCAGACGGCAGTGGAGGTGTATTGGTGGTAGTAGAGGTAGCCAACACAGACAGCAAGGGTGGTAGTAGTAGTAGCAGCAGCACATTAAAAAAAGAGACTGGACAGTCACAGGACAAAGCCCTGTGGTGGGGAAGGCCTCAGGCCTGCTTGTTGCAGACGGGCGGCAGTGGAGGTGTATTGGTGGTAGTAGAGGTAGCCAACACAGACAGCAAGGGTGGTAGTAGTAGTAGCAGCACATTAAAAAAAGAGAACGACAATCACATCACAGGACAAAGCCCTGTGGTGGGGCAGGCCTGCTTGTAGCAGACGGCAGTGGAGTTGTATTGGTGGTAGTAGAGGTAGCCAACACAGACAGCAAGAGCGGTAGTAGTAGTAGCAGCACATTAAAAAAAGAGACCGTACAACAACAGTCACAGGACAAAGCCCGGTGGTGGGGCTGGCCTGCTTGTAGCAGACGGCAGTGGAGGTGTATTGGTGGTAGTAGAGGTAGCTAACACAGACAGCAAGGGTGGTAGTAGTAGTAGCAGCAGCACATTAAAAGAGACTGGACAGTCACAGGACAAAGCCCTGTGGTGGGGCAGGCCTGCTTGTAGCAGACGGCAGTGGAGGTGTATTGGTGGTAGTAGAGGTAGCCAACACAGACAGCAAGGGTGGTAGTAGTAGTAGCAGCAGCACATTAAAAAAAGAGACTGGACAGTCACAGGACAAAGCCCTGTGGTGGGGAAGGCCTCAGGCCTGCTTGTTGCAGACGGGCGGCAGTGGAGGTGTATTGGTGGTAGTAGAGGTAGCCAACACAGACAGCAAGGGTGGTAGTAGTAGTAGCAGCACATTAAAAAAAGAGAACGACAATCACATCACAGGACAAAGCCCTGTGGTGGGGCAGGCCTGCTTGTAGCAGACGGCAGTGGAGTTGTATTGGTGGTAGTAGAGGTAGCCAACACAGACAGCAAGAGCGGTAGTAGTAGTAGCAGCACATTAAAAAAAGAGACCGTACAACAACAGTCACAGGACAAAGCCCGGTGGTGGGGCTGGCCTGCTTGTAGCAGACGGCAGTGGAGGTGTATTGTTGGTAGTAGAGGTAGCTAACACAGACAGCAAGGGTGGTAGTAGTAGTAGCAGCAGCACATTAAAAGAGACTGGACAGTCACAGGACAAAGCCCTGTGGTGGGGCAGGCCTGCTTGTAGCAGACGGCAGTGGAGGTGTATTGGTGGTAGTAGAGGTAGCCAACACAGTCAGCAAGGGTGGTAGTAGTAGTAGCAGCACATTAAAAAAAGAGACTGGACAGTCACAGGACAAAGCCCTGTGGTGGGGCTGGCCTGCCTGTAGCAGACGGCAGTGGAGGTGTATTGGTGGTAGTAGAGGTAGCTAACACAGACAGCAAGGGTGGTAGTAGTAGTAGCAGCAGCACATTAAAAGAGACTGGACAGTCACAGGACAAAGCCCTGTGGTGGGGCAGGCCTGCTTGTAGCAGACGGCAGTGGAGTTGTATTGGTGGTAGTAGAGGTAGCCAACACAGACAGCAAGAGTGGTAGTAGTAGTAGCAGCACATTAAAAAAAGAGACTGGACAACAGTCACAGGACAAATCCCGGTGGTGGGGCTGGCCTGCTTGTAGCAGACGGCAATGGAGGTGTATTGGTGGTAGTAGAGGTAGCTAACACAGACAGCAAGGGTGGTAGTAGTAGTAGCAGCAGCACATTAAAAGAGACTGGACAGTCACAGGACAAAGCCCTGTGGTGGGGCAGGCCTGCTTGTAGCAGACGGCAGTGGAGTTGTATTGGTGGTAGTAGAGGTAGCCAACACAGACAGCAAGAGTGGTAGTAGTAGTAGCAGCACATTAAAAAAAGAGACTGGACAACAGTCACAGGACAAATCCCGGTGGTGGGGCTGGCCTGCTTGTAGCAGACGGCAGTGGAGGTGTATTGGTGGTAGTAGAGGTAGCTAACACAGACAGCAAGGGTGGTAGTAGTAGTAGCAGCAGCACATTAAAAGAGACTAGACAGTCACAGGACAAAGCCCTGTGGTGGGGCAGGCCTGCTTGTAGCAGACGGCAGTGGAGGTGTATTGGTGGTAGTAGAGGTAGCCAACACAGACAGCAAGGGTGGTAGTAGTAGTAGCAGCAGCACATTAAAAAAAAGAGACTGGACAGTCACAGGACAAAGCCCTGTGGTGGGGCAGGCCTCAGTCCTGCTTGTAGCAGACGGGCGGCAGTGGAGGTGTATTGGTGGTGTAAAGGATCTGCCAGGCACAGCGGGGTTAACTCCCAGAACTAATCAGTCAGCACCTGAGAATACATCCCTGAGACTGACTCCTGCTTCCACCATTCAGGCTGGCAGGCTTAGGAGTGGGAGAGCCTATCGTAACCTGGCCAGACTCAGCTAGCTCCCGCCCTCGGTCTATTTAAGCCTGCACTTCCTGTCCCTCGGTGCTTGTTATTGCTTGTGTTTCCCTCCTTGTGGTTTCCTGGCCCAGCTACAGCTCCTGCCATTTTTGATCCTGCTCCATACAGACCCTGGCTTACCGACTACTCTTCTGCTTTTCGTTTTGTACCTCGCACACTCCTGGCTTGACTCGGCTCGTTCACCACTCTGGTTGCTCACGGTGTTGCCGTGGGCAACGGCCCCTTTTCCTTGCTTGTGTTCCTTGTATGTTTGTCGTGTTTGTCGTGCACTTACTGAGCGCAGGGACCGCCGCCCAGTTGTACCCCGTCGCCTAGGGCGGGTCGTTGCAAGTAGGCAGGGACAGAGTGGCGGGTAGATTAGGGCTCACTTGTCCGTCTCCCTACCCCCTGCCATTACATAATAACAAGCCCATACCTAGTCTACCCCTGGTCCCTGACACCACTATGGATCCCCGTGAGACCCTGGCTCAGCAAATGCAGGGTCTCTCCCTACAGGTCCAGGCCCTGGCTCAGAGGGTCAACCAGCCTGATGCTACCCTGGTAGTTCCCCGCACCGCACCTCTTGAACCCCACCTCAAGTTGCCCGACCGGTTCTCAGGGGACCGGAGGACTTTTCTCTCCTTTCGGGAGAGTTGTAGGCTTTACTTTCGTTTAAAGCCTCATTCCTCAGGTTCTGAGAGCCAGCGGGTGGGTATAATTATGTCCCGGCTCCAGGAAGGGCCCCAAGAGTGGGCCTTCTCCTTGGCTCCTGACGCCCCTGAACTTTCCTCCGTTGATTGTTTCTTTTCTGCTCTCGGACTTATTTATGACGAGACTGACAGGACTGCCTTTGCCGAGAGTCAGCTGGTGACCTTACGTCAGGGTAAGAGACCTGTTGAGGAGTATTGCTCTGACTTTCGGAAGTGGTGCGTAGCTTCTCGGTGGAATGACCCTGCCTTAAGGTGCCAGTTTAGGTTGGGTCTGTCGAATGCCCTGAAAGACCTGCTAGTTAGCTATCCCTCTTCTGACTCCCTAGACCAGGTTATGGCTTTAGCGATATGACTTGACCGACGTCTCAGGGAACGACAACGTGAACGTTTATGTGTTTTCTCCTCCGACTCCCCCATGATGCCTCCCGAAGCTCCGTTGCTTCGTTCCTCCCCGAAAGATTCAGAGATACCTATGCAACTCGGGGCCTCCGTGTCCCCCCAACAACGTAGAGAATTCCGCAGGAAGAATGGTCTCTGCTTCTACTGTGGGGACGACAAGCATCAAGTGAACAACTGTCCTAAGCGTAAGGTTGCAGCCAGAGAACTTCCGCGTCTAAGTGATCATCGGGGAGGTCACTTGGGCGCACAGGTATTTCCCGTAAATATGAAACGTACTAAGATCTTGCTTCCCTTTCAGGTCTCTTTTGGTGGTAGGTCTGCTACCGGCAGTGCTTTCGTGGATTCAGGGTCCTCTACTAATATCATGTCTGTGGAATTTGCTATGTCCCTTGCTATGCCTCTTATTGATTTGCCTAAACCTGTCCCGGTAGTGGGTATCGACGCCACTCCTCTTGCTAATGGTTATTTTACACAGCATACCCCTGTTTTTGAACTCCTTGTTGGCTCCATGCATTTGGAGCAATGCTCTGTACTGTTGATGCAGGGATTATCGTACGATTTGGTTCTAGGTCTTCCCTGGTTGCAGTTGCATAATCCTACGTTTGACTGGAATACTGGGGAGCTAACCAAATGGGGTAATGAATGTTGTACGTCATGTTTTTCTGTTAATTCTATTTCTCCCCCTAAGGAGGCGAATACGCTACCTGAGTTTGTTCAGGACTTCGCTGATGTTTTCTCTAGGGAGGCCTCCGAAGTGTTACCTCCTCATAGAGAATACGATTGCGCTATCGAATTGGTACCAGGAGCTAAGCTTCCTAAGGGTAGGATATTTAATCTTTCTTGTCCCGAACGTGAAGCTATGAGAGTGTATATCCAGGAATCCCTGGCCAAGGGTTACATTCGTCCCTCTTCTTCTCCGGTAGGTGCTGGCTTCTTCTTCGTGGGGAAGAAGGATGGTGGTCTTAGGCCATGCATTGACTACCGTAGCCTGAATAAGGTCACGGTCAGGAACCAGTATCCCCTTCCTTTGATTCCTGATCTCTTTAATCACATTTCTGATAATAAAAGTGAAAAACTGACAGGCAAGTTAAAGTGTATGTTCACAAATGCCAGAAGTCTAGCAAGCAAAATGGGGGAGCTGGAGGCCTTGATACTGGAAGAAAATATAGATATAGTTGGTGTTGCTGAAACATGGCTGGACTCTTCACATGACTGGGCTGTAAATCTACAGGGTTTTACACTTTTTCGTAAAGACAGGACAAATAGGAAAGGTGGTGGTGTATGTCTGTATGTGAGAAGTGATATGAAGGCGAGTGTGAAAGAGACAATAGTGGGTGAAGACTGTGAGGAGGTTGAAACCTTGTGGGTGGAACTAGAAAGGGAGGTAAACACTGAAAAAATTACTTTTGGTGTAATCTATAGACCCCCCAATATAACTGAGGGGATGGAAGGTCAGATATATAAACAGATGGAGCGGGCTGCACAGGCGGGTACTGTAGTGATAATGGGAGATTTTAATTTCCGGGATATTAATTGGTGTCATGGTTCGGCTTCAACTGCAACTGCAAAGGGGAGACATTTCCTCAACCTGTTGCAGGAAAATTTTATGGGCCAGTTTGTGGAAGACCCGACTAGAGGTGAAGCTCTGTTGGATCTAGTCATTTCTAATAATGCAGATCTTGTTGGGAATGTCAATGTTCGTGAAAACCTCGGTAACAGTGATCACAATATAGTTACATTTTACCTATACTGTAAAAAACAAACGCAGGCTGGGAGGGCAAAAACATTTAATTTTAAGAAAGCCAATTTCCCCAGGATGAGGGCGGCAATTCAGGATATAGACTGGGAAGAACTAATGTCAAATAATGGAACAAATGATAAATGGGAGATTTTCAAATCTACTTTGAGTTATTATAGTGCAAAATTTATTCCTACAGGTAATAAGTATAAACGACTCAAATTAAACCCCACATGGCTTACACATTCTGTGAAAGGGGCAATACATGACAAAAAAAGGGCATTTAAAAAATACAAATCTGAGGGTACAGCTGTAGCCTTTGTAAAATATAAAGAGCTTAATAAAATCTGTAAAAATGTAATAAAATTAGCAAAAATACAAAATGAAAGGCAGGTGGCCAAGGATAGTAAAACAAATCCTAAAAAATTCTTCAAGCATATAAATGCAAAAAAGCCAAGGTCTGAACATGTAGGACCCCTAGATAATGGTAATGGGGAGTTGATCACAGGGGATCAAGAGAAGGCAGAGTTACTAAATGGGTTCTTTAGCTCTGTATATACAACAGAAGAAAGAGCAGCTGATGTAGCCGGTGCCAGTGCTGTTAATATATCAGTTGATATACTGAATTGGATGAATGTAGATATGGTCCAAGCTAAATTAAATAAAATAAATGTGCACAAGGCTCCGGGACCAGATGGGTTACACCCTAGAATTCTTAAAGAGCTTAGTTCAGTTATTTCTGTCCCCCTTTTCATAATATTCAGAGAATCTCTAGTGACTGGTATAGTGTCAAGGGACTGGCGCAGGGCAAATGTGGTGCCTATTTTCAAAAAGGGCTCTAGGTCTTCCCCGGGTAATTATAGACCAGTAAGCTTAACATCCATCGTGGGGAAAATGTTTGAGGGGCTATTGAGGGACTATATACAGGATTATGTGACAATAAATAGCATTATAAGTGACACCCAGCACGGTTTTACTAAGGACAGAAGTTGTCAAACTAACCTAATCTGTTTTTATGAAGAGGTGAGCAGAAGTCTAGACAGAGGGGCCGCTGTGGATTTAGTGTTTTTGGACTTTGCAAAGGCATTTGACACTGTCCCCCATAGACGCCTAATGGGTAAATTAAGGACTATAGGTTTAGAAAATATAGTTTGTAATTGGATTGAGAATTGGCTCAAGGACCGTATCCAGAGAGTTGTGGTCAATGATTCCTACTCTGAATGGTCCCAGGTTATAAGTGGTGTACCCCAGGGTTCAGTGCTGGGACCACTATTATTCAACTTATTTATTAATGATATAGAGGAAGGGATTAATAGCACTATTTCTATTTTTGCAGATGACACCAAGCTATGTAATATAGTTCAGACTATGGAAGATGTTCATGAATTACAGGCAGATTTAAACAAACTAAGTGTTTGGGCGTCCACTTGGCAAATGAAGTTTAATGTAGATAAATGTAAAGTTATGCATCTTGGTACCAACAACCTGCATGCATCATATGTCCTAGGGGGCGCTACACTGGCGGATTCACTTGTTGAGAAGGATCTGGGTGTACTTGTAAATCATAAACTCAATAACAGCATGCAGTGTCAATCAGCTGCTTCAAAGGCCAGCAGGATATTGTCGTGTATTAAAAGAGGCATGGACTCGCGGGACAGGGATGTAATAATGCCACTTTACAAAGCATTAGTGAGGCCTCATCTAGAATATGCAGTTCAGTTCTGGGCTCCAGTTCATAGAAAGGATGCCCTGGAGTTGGAAAAAATACAAAGAAGAGCAACGAAGCTAATAAGGGGCATGGAGAATTTAAGTTATGAGGAAAGATTGAAAGAATTAAACCTATTTAGCCTTGAAAAAAGACGACTAAGGGGGGACATGATTAACTTATATAAATATATTAATGGCACATACAAAAAATATGGTGATATCCTGTTACTTGTAAAACCCGCTCAAAAAACAAGGGGGCACTCCCTCCGTCTGGAGAAAAAAAGGTTCAAGCTGCAGAGGCGACAAGGCTTCTTTACAGTGAGAACTGTGAATTTATGGAATAGCTTACCGCAGGAGCTGGTCACAGCAGGGACAGTAGATGGCTTTAAAAAAGGGTTAGATAATTTCCTAGAACAAAAAAATATTAGCTCCTATGTGTAGAAATTTTTCCTTCCCTTTTCCCTTCCCTTGGTTGAACTTGATGGACATGTGTCTTTTTTCAGCCGTACTAACTATGTAACTATGTATAGGTTCAGGGGGCCCAATGGTTTTCTAAATTGGATCTACGGGGGGCGTATAACCTTATTCGCATCAAAGAGGGGGATGAGTGGAAGACTGCGTTTAACACGCCCGAAGGCCATTTCGAATACCTCGTCATGCCCTTTGGGTTGTGTAATGCCCCTGCGGTCTTCCAGAATTTCATAAATGAGATTTTGAGAAATTACCTGGGGATTTTTCTGGTAGTGTACCTTGATGACATACTGGTGTTTTCCAAGGACTGGTCCTCCCACGTGGAGCATGTCAGGAAGGTGCTCCAGGTCCTTCGGGAAAATAAACTGTTTGCCAAAACCGAAAAATGTGTGTTTGGGGTACAGGAGATTCCATTTTTGGGTCAAATCCTTACTCCTCATGAATTCCGCATGGACCCCGCCAAGGTTCAGGCTGTGGCGGAATGGGTCCAACCTGCCTCCCTGAAGGCGTTACAGTGTTTTTTGGGGTTTGCTAATTATTACAGGAGATTTATTGCTAACTTCTCGGTCATCGCTAAGCCCCTTACGGACCTCACTCGCAAAGGTGCTGATCTCCTCCACTGGCCTCCTGAGGCTGTCCAGGCTTTTGAGGTCCTTAAGAAGTGCTTTGTCTCGGCCCCGGTGCTGGTTCAGCCCAACCAAATGGAGCCATTTATCGTGGAAGTTGACGCATCTGAGGTGGGAGTGGGGGCTGTCTTGTCCCAGGGTACCAGGTCCCTCACCCATCTCCGCCCCTGTGCCTACTTCTCCAGGAAGTTTTCGCCAACTGAAAGTAACTATGATATTGGCAACCGCGAACTCTTAGCCATTAAATGGGCATTTGAAGAGTGGCGCCACTTCCTGGAGGGGGCTAGGCACCAGGTAACGGTCCTTACCGACCACAAGAATCTGGTTTTCCTACAATCTGCCAGGAGGCTAAACCCGAGACAAGCTCGATGGGCGTTATTTTTTACCAGATTAAATTTTTTGGTTACCTATAGGGCTGGGTCTAAAAATATTAAGGCTGATGCACTGTCGCGTAGCTTCATGGCCAGCCCTCCTTCGGAGGAAGATCCTGCTTGTATTTTGCCTCCAGGTATAATCATTTCCTCGATCGATTCTGATTTAGTCTCTGAAATTGCTGCTGATCAAGGTTCAGCTCCCGGGAACCTTCCTGAGAACAAGCTGTTTGCTCCCCTGCAATTCCGGCTAAGGGTACTTAGGGAAAATCATGACTCCGCACTATCTGGCCATCCAGGCATCCTGGGTACCAAACACCTCATTACCAGAAATTATTGGTGGCCTGGGTTGCCTAAAGACGTTAAGGCCTACGTCGCCGCTTGTGAGGTTTGTGCCAGGTCCAAGACTCCCAGGTCCCGACCAGCGGGCTTACTGCGTTCGTTGCCCATTCCCCAGAGACCTTGGACACATATCTCCATGGATTTTATCACCGATTTGCCTCCATCCCAAGGCAAGTCGGTGGTGTGGGTGGTGGTGGACCGCTTCAGTAAGATGTGCCACTTTGTGCCCCTCAAGAAACTACCCAACACCAAAACGTTGGCTACCTTGTTTGTCAAACACATCCTGCGTCTCCATGGGGTCCCTGTCAATATTGTTTCGGACAGAGGGGTACAATTTGTTTCATTGTTTTGGAGAGCCTTCTGTATGAAGTAGGGGATTGATCTGTCCTTCTCCTCTGCCTTCCATCCTGAAACCAATGGCCAAACGGAGAGGACTAATCAATCTCTAGAACAATATTTAAGGTGTTTTGTCTCTGACTGTCAATTTGATTGGGTCTCTTTCATTCCCCTCGCCGAATTTTCCCTTAATAACCGGGTCAGTAACTCGTCAGGGGTCTCTCCTTTTTTTTTGTAATTTTGGGTTTAATCCACGGTTCTCCTCCGTTTCACCTGGTAGTTCCAACAATCCTGAGGTAGAGGTCGTTCATCGGGAACTGTGCACAGTCTGGGCCCAGGTTCAGAAAAACCTAGAGGTGTCCCAGAGCGTACAAAAAACTCAGGCTGATAAAAAACGTTCTGCTAACCACCTGTTTATGGTCGGGCATCTGGTGTGGTTGTCGTCTAGGAACTTGCGTCTCAAGGTTCCGTCCAAGAAGTTTACTCCCCGGTTTATTGGGCCGTATAAGGTCATTGAGGTCCTCAATCCTGTCTCCTTCCGGCTGGAGTTACCCCCGTCTTTTCGGATACACGACGTGTTTCATGCCTCCCTCCTCAAACGCTGCTCCCCGTCCTTGGCTCCCTCGAGGAGACCTCCTGTTCCCATCCTCACCCCGGAGGGGGTGGAATTCGAGGTGGCCAGGATTGTGGACAGCAAGATGGTCCAAGGCTCCCTCCAGTACCTGGTCCATTGGAGAGGATACGGGCCCGAGGAGAGGACTTGGGTACCCGCCCGGGATGTTCACGCTGGGGTATTGGTCAGGAGGTTCCACCTGCGTTTCCCCAGTAAGCCAGGTCCACTTAGAAAGGGTCCGGTGGCCCCTCATAAAAGGGGGGGGGGTACTGTAAAGGATCTGCCAGGCACAGCGGGGTTAACTCCCAGAACTAATCAGTCAGCACCTGAGAATACATCCCTGAGACTGACTCCTGCTTCCACCATTCAGGCTGGCAGGCTTAGGAGTGGGAGAGCCTATCGTAACCTGGCCAGACTCAGCTAGCTCCCGCCCTCGGTCTATTTAAGCCTGCACTTCCTGTCCCTCGGTGCTTGTTATTGCTTTTGTTTCTTTCCTTGTGGTTCCTGGCCCAGCTACAGCTCCTGCTATTTTTGATCCTGCTCCATACCGACCCTGGCTTACCGACTACTCTTCTGCTTTTCATTTTGTACCTCGCACACTCCTGGCTTGACTCGGCTCGTTCACCACTCTGGTTGCTCACGGTGTTGCCGTGGGCAATGGCCCCTTTTCCTTGCTTGTGTTCCTTGTATGTTTGTCGTGTTTGTCGTGCACTTACTGAGCGCAGGGACCGCCGCCCAGTTGTACCCCGTCGCCTAGGGCGGGTCGTTGCAAGTAGGCAGGGACAGAGTGGCGGGTAGATTAGGGCTCACTTGTCCGTCTCCCTACCCCCTGCCATTACAGGTGGTAGTAAAGGTAGCCAACACAGACAGCAAGGGTGGTAGTAGTAGTAGCAGCACATTAAAAAAAGAGACTGGACGACAGTCACATCACAGGACAAAGCCCTGTGGTGGGGCAGGCCTGATTGTAGCAGACGGCAGTGGAGGTGTATTGGTGGTAGTAGAGGTAGCCAACACAGACAGCAAGGGTGGTAGTAGTAGTAGCAGCAGCACATTAAAAAAAGAGACTGGACAGTCACAGGACAAAGCCCTGTGGTGGGGCAGGCCTCAGGCCTACTTGTAGCAGACGGGCGGCAGTGGAGGTGTATTGGTGGTAGTAGAGGTAGCCAACACAGACAGCAAGGGTGGTAGTAGTAGTAGCAGCACATTAAAAAAAGAGAACGACATGATCAGGGGACTGTAGAGTGCGTACACTCCTACCGGGGGGGGAAGTGGCTTCACCTACTCACCTTCCCCATTAATGGCCATACCTTTTCCCAAACCCCCTGTCCCTCTAATAAGACTCAGACACTTGGGTTGGATAAATTTGGCCACAGCAGCCATTTTATTTACAAACAAACATCAAGAACAACAATTTACAAATAATAATAACAATGGAAGGGGAGTCCTTGGAGCTACAAAAGTCTGTCACGAAACAGCCCACCTGCATAGTATTTTACTCCCAGCCGTCACCCTACTGGCTCAGGGGCACCGTTATACCTGCAGTTGGCTGACCTCAACCGCAACCACTCCCCGGGACACCACCCAGCGGGAGCCCAAATTGACCACTCCCCGGGACACCACCCAGCGGGAGCCCTAATTGACCACTCCTCGGGACACCACCCAGCAGGAGCCCAAATTGAGCAGACTACCAACCATAATAAATTGGGGAGGGACCATACCCCCTATGAATCCCCCCCCCCACAGTAATTTACCACCAACTCCAAGGACCCCCAATCCGCCACACGAACATACTTAGACACCTTTAAGTATGCGAGCCCCCACCCAACGAGAGGGCCCTTTCGATACCTTCCTGCAGGCGCAGAGTCCACAGGTCGATCCCCACGGCCGTCAGGTGCACACCATCACCTAGCCAATAATTACCCTGGCCATCCTCGAAGTCATAATGACGCACGAAGACCCCCCGTTTCTCACCACGAAACCCGAAACTGCCCGATTAACCTTAACCCTGGCTTTATTCAACCGCTGCACCGATCTAGCATGCCGCCAAACCTTCCGCGGGACAATCTCTGACCACACCACCTTAATAGCCGGGAAAACGGACCATAACCTGAGTAGATAGTATTTTATATCCCTGATCAATTCCCGAAAAGGACGACTACCCAAATCGTTACCCCCGACATGTAACACCAAGACATCCGGGGCCCTGTCCATCAGCGCAAACCGATGCACGTCCGGCAACACCCGACTCCACAGCATCACCCTACTCCCCAGCCACCGCACGACTACATCCTCCCGCCGAAAACCCAACTGCCGCCCGTCTGGACGAACATCCGCCCGCTCCGCCCCCCAATGAACGTAGGAATGCCCGACGATCCACACCAATCGGCCCGCGGGTCCTGAAAAATAAAACCACTGATTAACAAAACGAGTAAGGATGCAAGCGAAACATGGAGGAGGAGAGAAAAACGATGAGGGGAGCCGGAGGGAGTGTAGAGAAGGAGGGATTACGACTGGACTATCATATAAACTGAGGGCGCACATACAGCTGGAAGCGGCGGGAATCCCATCGACCTATCTGCTTTACCACTTCCTCACCCAACCCCCATGCCACCGCCTCCGTCGCTGCCCCAATCCGAAAAGAATGGGGGGAAAACAACGCCTCCTCCAGTCCCAACTTCCGCAGACACCTACGAAAAACCCACGTAAACTGATACCGGGACATAAAGGACCCATCCTCATGACACAACAACTGTCCCCTACGCACCGTTGAGACCTCTCTGAACCCCGCAAAGCAGGCGACCGGGCACATCCTGACCCCCTTGGCCACCCCCAACACCACTCTCTTACCCCGACCCCCTTGATCCGTCTTAGACCGCCGGATCCAGAATTCCACACTCCGATCCGTTACCAACACATCTTCCATTCTCAACCCCCCAGGTCTCCTTGTGCTGGGAGCCACCAGCTCCCCGACCCTCAGGGCCCCAAAAAATGCCCACGAGAATGCCAACCTATACAGGGTCACCTCGTAGCTGGAAAAACAAATGTCACACAACACCCCCCACAACTGTTCCAACAACATAAACGACACAGGGCGCCGCCGATCCGGCAACATCCTCCCTCTCCTGTACCCCCTCAGGGCCTGGCCAACCAAAAAACTTTTTGTAACATCCGTGTACCCCCGGACCTTAAAACCAAAAGCCAGGGCTGCCACAAAACGATTCAACTTGGACACTGACCAGCCCGCGATAGAGACTTGCCCCAGAAAAACTAACAACGCCACCACCCGATCCTCATCCTTCACTACACCCTCCAGAACTGCCAACCAACTCTCCCACTCCTGCCACGCCGAATCATAAGCAGCCCAAGTACCCTGCGCAAGCGAAGCCTGAATCAAACCTCCTGCGGCTCGTAACCCAGCCCCCACAACCATTCCGGGCAAGCGATCCCGTCCTCCTCCGCGTCTGGAGCCACCATCCTGAACCGCTCCCACTGCAACCGAGAAAGAGAATCTGCGATGTCATTTTTGATCCCTGGCACATGAACCGCCACAACCCAAGCGTTCAAAGACAAGCAACGTAAAACAAGGTGCCTCAAAAGCCGGACGACCGGGGGGGATGACGCTGACACGTTGTTAATAGCCCCCACTACGCCCAAGTTGTCACAATGGAACCGTACCTTGCTGTCCCGAAACCTCTCACTCCAAATTTCCACCGCCACTACTATGGGAAACAGCTCTAGGAATGCCAGGTTCTTCACCAAACCCAACTCCGCCCATTCCTCAGGCCACCGCGCCGCGCACCACTGACCCTTGCAGTAAGCCCCAAATCCCACGCCCCCCCGCAGCATCTGTAAACAGCTCCCAATCCACGCTGTCAACCACCGGGGCCATGATCAAGGACCTCCCATTATAACGATGCAAAAACTCAAACCAAACTGCCAAATCTGCCCTCAGCGTCTGTGTCAGACGAATGAAATGATGAGGGGCTGTCACCCCAGCCGTCGCTCCCGACAGCCGCCTGCTGAAAATCCGGCCCATGGGCATAATCCTGCAAGCAAAGTTAAGCTTACCCAATAATGACTGTAAAGCACGTAACGTGATCTTAAGCAAATGTCTAGCCCGGTCCACCTCCGCCCGTAATGCTACCAATTTATCTTCCGGGAGCCGACACTCCATCCTCAAAGAATCAATGGTGATTCCTAAAAAGACCAGACAGGAGCTAGGTCCTTCCGTTTTGTCCTGGGCCAAAGGCACACCGAACCTCTTTGCCACCCACTCTATCGTGTTCAACAACGTAGCACAAACCGAAGACCCGCCTGGACCAACACACAGGAAATCATCCAAGTAATGTATGACCGATGAGACCCCCGCAACCTCACAAACCACCCACTCCAGGAAAGAACTAAAAGCCTCAAAATAGGCACAGGAAATAGAACACCCCATAGGGAGGCAGCGATCCACAAAATAAGCCCCGTCCCAATAACATCCTAACAGCCGTATGCTGTCAGGATGCACAGGGAGGAGGCGAAAGGCCGACTCAATATCCGTTTTTGCCATTAATGCACCCACACCATAGCGGCGCACCCACGCAACTGCCGCTTCAAACGACGTGTAAGCCACCGATCAAAGTTCCGGAGAAATCCCATCATTAACCGATCGCCCCCTCGGGTAAGATAAATGATGTATGAGCCTAAACTTATTCGGCTCCTTCTTAGGCACCACCCCCAGTGGTGACACCACCAGCTCTGGTAAAGGGCAACTCTCAAACGGACCTGCCATGCGCCCCAACTCCACCTCCTTCCGCAACTTATCTCCTACTACCCCTGGATACTGCAACGCTGAACACAAACTACGCAAGGTAAACGGCACCTTGTGAGCAGGGGCAGGGATCCGGAAACCAACCCGAAAACCATCCAACAACAAACTTGCCCTGGACCTATCAGGGTACCTATTTAGAAAGGGCTCCATGTCTTCCCACCTCACTGGTGTCCGGCCCTTCACTAGCGCCCCCGGCCCCTCGTCCTTTTCCCTTCCGAAAACATTTAACCGCTCCGTGAGAAATCCCCCCGCAGGAGGAGCAGCTATGTTTGAACTTACAACCCGATCCGAACTTACACTGGCCCTCATTAAACTGCCAGCAGAACCCGGATTTTCCTCCTGCCCCCCCTGCTCCCCCCCCCCGAAGGCAATGAGGGGCCGGCCACCCCGGCCCCACCCCCTTGAAAGGACTGGCCAAAACGCACTGGAACCATGACCCGCAACCATAACCCTATGTCTTTGTTATCCCACCTAATGTCAGGTCTCACTGCCTTCCGCTGCCGAAACTGCTCATCATAGCGCAGCCACGTCTGCCCGCTGTAAACTCGATGAGCCTCTCCGATAGCATCCATATAACAGAAGAGGCCGGAACAATGTTCCGGCGTCTTCTGTCCAATGACGCTTGCCAAAATAGCAAAAGCCTGCAACCAATTAACAAAAGTTTGGGGAATCAATCGATACCGCCGTTTTTCCTCCTTCTCCTTCTTGCTTTTCAACCACTTCCCTTTATCTAAATTGAACTTCTCCAACGGCAACAATGAAAAAATTTCCACATATTCATCCCTCCATATCTTTTCCCTTACTTCTGGTTTCAGATGCGCCCCCAATGGGCCCTCAAAACAAACATAGACCTCGCCCTTCGCCTTATCGTCCAACCGCACCTCATCCACTGCCACATCCATTTCTGTCTGCACCGACACTGCCACGCCCGATTCCCTAGACACTACCCCAGCTCCCCATAGCGTGCTATCCACCACTGCAGGCCCCGACGGCCCCACCCAAGCTGCAACCGGGGATGGAGAACCTATCGCCCCCCCTCCGCATCGCGCCAAAAGGTCACGCACACAACACAACAATTCCTGAATCTCACCCCCACCACCCGTACTTCCTGTAATCCCCCCGCTACACCCCGGCAATCCCGTAGGCAAAAGTGAACCCCCACCCCCTACCCCTGGGGACCGAAATACAGCAGGCAATGAAAAAGTAGGAGACAGCGACTCACCGGGCTGCGCAGGTGCTGTGTCCCCACCAGCCGGGGCGAAGGATCCATCCAGACGTCCCTCTTGGTCACCGAACTCACGGTCGTCCACTTCATCCTGCCCAGACGGGCCAGGACAAGCGCCGCATGCATGACATCCCCGACCTTCTGATGGAGCGCTCCGTAACTTCGCCGATGAACTGGGCCTCTCCGCCCGTCTGTTGGGGGGCTCGACCACCCCGCGGCCCGCAGGTAGCCGCCCTCCTGCCCGCCGTGTCACCCCCGACCGTGGCACATGCCTGGAATTGGTTGCATCATCCTGGGTACAGGTGGGCCGCCCGACTGGAGCATCGCCAGCACGGCCCACCGCAAGTCCTGGGTCCCGTCGTCTGGAGGCAGAGGGAGGTCCCGGATGCATGGGCGCCTGCCCTACCACCTCCGCTGAGCCAGGCCGGCTTCCAGGATTCCTCTCAGACCAGGCCGTCCTGCTCACGGCAGCCGAGCGAGGGGCCCGGCCTGGAGGGTCCCTCGTGGGGCTCCTTACCCTGCGCCTGGCTCGTGGCATCACTTCCGGGCTCAACCTCTCCGGAGGCCTCGTGCGACGTGACTGCCGCCGGGGAGGAGAGGACGGCACCGCCTGCGCCCCAGATCCAAACACGGCCGCGTCCTCCGTACTCGCCCCTGAACCAGGGGGCTCCCCATCTTCCTCTCCTCGTCCGCTCACCGCCGAGCTCGGAGCCCCAGACAGCGGGCCGGAAAGCCCCAGCCCCTCCGCTAGCCAGGCCATGCCTCGTTCTGCTACTGCTGCCCGGAGCTGGGTAAGTAGTGCATCCATTGTCAAGTCCTGGACAAGCTTCCCTGTGCTGCTACAAGCTTCCCTGTGCTGTTACTAAAGATGGCGACGCCTTTTCCTCTCCTACCCTTAAGTAAACTGACCTCGCCCCCCTCACATCCGCCCCCTCCTAACCACACCCCTAACTCCTTCCCTTCCTAACATCCCTGATCATGGTGGCCTCCCCCTATGGCATTCTGCCGGGTCCAGCCTGTACTGTCACATCACAGGACAAAGCCCTGTGGTGGGGCAGGCCTGCTTGTAGCAGACGGCAGTGGAGTTGTATTGGTGGTAGTAGAGGTAGCCAACACAGACAGCAAGAGTGGTAGTAGTAGTAGCAGCACATTAAAAAAAGAGACTGGACAACAGTCACAGGACAAAGCCCGGTGGTGGGGCTGGCCTGCTTGTAGCAGACGGCAGTGGAGATGTATTGGTGGTAGTAGAGGTAGCTAACACAGACAGCAAGGGTGGTAGTAGTAGTAGCAGCAGCACATTAAAAGAGACTGGACAGTCACAGGACAAAGCCCTGTGGTGGGGCAGGCCTGCTTGTAGCAGACGGCAGTGGAGTTGTATTGGTGGTAGTAGAGGTAGCCAACACAGACAGCAAGAGTGGTAGTAGTAGTAGCAGCACATTAAAAAAAAGAGACTGGACAACAGTCACAGGACAAAGCCCGGTGGTGGGGCTGGCCTGCTTGTAGCAGACGGCAGTGGAGGTGTATTGGTGGTAGTAGAGGTAGCTAACTCAGACAGCAAGGGTGGTAGTAGTAGTAGCAGCAGCACATTAAAAGAGACTGGACAGTCACAGGACAAAGCCCTGTGGTGGGGCAGGCCTGCTTGTAGCAGACGGCAGTGGAGGTGTATTGGTGGTAGTAGAGGTAGCCAACACAGACAGCAAGGGTGGTAGTAGTAGTAGCAGCAGCACATTAAAAAAAGAGACTGGACAGTCACAGGACAAAGCCCTGTGGTGGGGCAGGCCTCAGTCCTGCTTGTAGCAGACGGGCGGCAGTGGAGGTGTATTGGTGGTAGTAAAGGTAGCCAACACAGACAGCAAGGGTGGTAGTAGTAGTAGCAGCACATTAAAAAAAGAGACTGGACGACAGTCACATCACAGGACAAAGCCCTGTGGTGGGGCAGGCTTGCTTGTAGCAGACGGCAGTGGACATGTAATGGTGGTAGTAGAGGTAGCCAACACAGACAGCAAGGGTGGTAGTAGTAGTAGCAGCACATTAAAAAAAGAGACTGGACGACAGTCACAGGATTTGTCCTGTGACTGTCGTCCAGTCTCTTTTTTTAATGTGCCCTGTGGTGGGGCAGGCCTGATTGTAGCAGACGGCAGTGGAGGTGTATTGGTGGTAGTAGAGGTAGCCAACACAGACAGCAAGGGTGGTAGTAGTAGTAGCAGCAGCACATTAAAAAAAGAGACTGGACAGTCACAGGACAAAGCCCTGTGGTGGGGCAGGCCTCAGGCCTACTTGTAGCAGACGGGAGGCAGTGGAGGTGTATTGGTGGTAGTAGAGGTAGCCAACACAGACAGCAAGGGTGGTAGTAGTAGTAGCAGCACATTAAAAAAAGAGAATGACAGTCACATCACAGGACAAAGCCCTGTGGTGGGGCAGGCCTGCTTGTAGCAGACGGCAGTGGAGGTGTATTGGTGGTAGTAGAGGTAGCCAACACAGACAGCAAGAGTGGTAGTAGTAGTAGCAGCACATTAAAAAAAGAGACTGGACAACAGTCACAGGACAAAGCCCAGTGGTGGGGCTGGCCTGCTTGTAGCAGACGGCAGTGGAGGTGTATTGGTGGTAGTAGAGGTAGCTAACACAGACAGCAAGGGTGGTAGTAGTAGTAGCAGCAGCACATTAAAAGAGACTGGACAGTCACAGGACAAAGCCCTGTGGTGGGGCAGGCCTGCTTGTAGCAGACGGCAGTGGAGGTGTATTGGTGGTAGTAGAGGTAGCCAACACAGACAGCAAGGGTGGTAGTAGTAGTAGCAGCAGCACATTAAAAAAAGAGACTGGGCAGTCACAGGACAAAGCCCTGTGGTGGGGCAGGCCTGCTTGTAGCAGACGGCAGTGGAGGTGTATTGGTGGTAGTAGAGGTAGCTAACACAGACAGCAAGGGTAGTAGTAGTAGTAGCAGCACACTAAAAGAGACTGGACAGTCACAGGACAAAGCCCTGTGGTGGGGCAGGCCTGCTTGTAGCAGACGGCAGTGGAGGTGTATTGGTGGTAGTAGAGGTAGCTAACACAGACAGCAAGGGTAGTAGTAGTAGTAGCAGCACACTAAAAGAGACTGGACAGTCACAGGACAAAGCCCTGTGGTGGGGCAGGCCTCAGTCCTGCTTGTAGAAGACGGGCGGCAGTGGAGGTGTATTGGTGGTAGTAAAGGTAGCCAACACAGACATTAAGGGTGGTTATAGTAGTAGCAGCACATTAAAAAAAGAGACTGGACGACAGTCACATCACAGGACAAAGCCCTGTGGTGGGGCAGGCCTGCTTGTAGCAGACGGCAGTGGAGGTGTATTGGTGGTAGTAGAGGTAGCCAACACAGACAGCAAGGGTAGTAGTAGTAGTAGCAGCACATTAAAAAAAGAGACTGGACGACTGTCACAGGACAAAGCCCTGTGGTGGGGCAGGCCTGCTTGTAGCAGACGGCAGTGGAGGTGTATTGGTGGTAGTAGAGGTAGCTAACACAGACAGCAAGGGTGGTAGTAGTGGTAGCAGCACATTAAAAAAGAGACTGGACAGTCACAGGACAAAGCCCTGTGGTGGGGCAGGCCTGCTTGTAGCAGACGGCAGTGGAGGTGTATTGGTGGTAGTAGAGGTAGCCAACACAGACAGCAAGGGTGGTAGTAGTAGTAGCAGCAGCACATTAAAAAAAGAAACTGGACAGTCACAGGACAAAGCCCTGTGGTGGGGCAGGCCTCAGGCCTGCTTGAAGCAGACGGGCGGCAGTGGAGGTGTATTGTTGGTAGTAGAGGTAGCCATCACAGACAGCAAGGGTGGTATTAGTAGAAGCAGCACATTAAAAAAGAGACTGGACGACAGTCACAGGACAAAGCCCTGTGGTGGGGCAGGCCTGCTTGTAGCAGACGGCAGTGGAGCTATATTGGTGGTAGTAGAGGAAGCTAACACAGACAGCAAGGGTGGTAGTAGTAGTAGCAGCACATTAAAAGTGCCTGGACAGTCACAGGACAAAGCCCTGTGTTGGGGCAGGCCTGCTTGTAGCAGACGGCAGTGGAGGTGTATTGGTGGTAGTAGAGGTAGCTAACACAGACAGCAAGGGTGGTAGTAGTAGTAGTAGTAGCAGCACACTAAAAGAGACTGGACAGTCACAGGACAAAGCCCTGTGGTGGGGCAGGCCTGCTTGTAGCAGACGGCAGTGGAGGTGTATTGGTGGTAGTAGAGGTAGCCAACACAGACAGCAAGGGTGGTAGTAGTAGTAGCAGCAGCACATTAAAAAAAGAGACTGGACAGTCACAGGACAAAGCCCTGTGGTGGGGCAGGCCTCAGGCCTGCTTGTAGCAGACGGGCGGCAGTGGAGGTGTATTGGTGGTAGTAGAGGTAGCCAACACAGACAGCAAGGGTGGTAGTAGTAGTAGCAGCAAATTAAAAAAAGAGAACGACAGTCACATCACAGGACAAAGCCCTGTGGTGGGGCAGGCCTGCTTGTAGCAGACGGCAGTGGAGGTGTATTGTTGGTAGTAGAGGTAGCCAACACAGACAGCAAGAGTGGTAGTAGTAGTAGCAGCACACTAAAAGAGACTGGACAGTCACAGGACAAAGCCCTGTGGTGGGGCAGGCCTGCTTGTAGCAGACGGCAATGGAGGTGTATTGGTGGTAGTAGAGGTAGCCAACACAGACAGCAAGGGTGGTAGTAGTAGTGGCAGCAGCACATTAAAAAAAGAGACTGGACAGTCACAGGACAAAGCCCTGTGGTGGGGCAGGCCTCAGGCCTGCTTGTAGCAGACGGGCGGCAGTGGAGGTGTATTGGTGGTAGTAGAGGTAGCCAACACAGACAGCAAGGGTGGTAGTAGTAGTAGCAGCACATTAAAAAAAGAGAACGACAGTCACATCACAGGACAAAGCCCTGTGTTGGGGCAGGCCTGCTTGTAGCAGACGGCAGTGGAGGTGTATTGGTGGTAGTAGAGGTAGCTAACACAGACAGCAAGGGTGGTAGCAGTAGTAGTAGCAGCAGCACATTAAAAAAAGAGACTGGACAGTCACAGGACAAAGCCCTGTGGTGGGGCAGGCCTCAGGCCTGCTTGTAGCAGACGGGCGGCAGTGGAGGTGTATTGGTGGTAGTAGAGGTAGCCAACACAGACAGCAAGGGTGGTAGTAGTAGTAGCAGCACATTAAAAAAAGAGAACGACAGTCACATCACAGGACAAAGCCCTGTGTTGGGGCAGGCCTGCTTGTAGCAGACGGCAGTGGAGGTGTATTGGTGGTAGTAGAGGTAGCTAACACAGACAGCAAGGGTGGTAGCAGTAGTAGTAGCAGCAGCACATTAAAAAAAGAGACTGGACAGTCACAGGACAAAGCCCTGTGGTGGGGCAGGCCTCAGGCCTGCTTGTAGAAGACGGGCGGCAGTGGAGGTGTATTGGTGGTAGTAGAGGTAGGCAACACAGACAGCAAGGGTGGTAGTAGTAGTAGCAGCACATTAAAAAAAGAGAACGACAGTCACATCACAGGACAAAGCCCTGTGGTCGGGCAGTCCTGCTTGTAGCAGACGGCAGTGGAGGTGTATTGGTGGTAGTAGAGGTAGCCAACACAGACAGCAAGGGTGGTAGTAGTAGTAGCAGCACATTAAAAAAAGAGACTGGACGACAGTCACAGGACAAAGCCCTGTGGTGGGGCAGGCCTGCTTGTAGCAGACGGCAGAGGAGGTGTATTGGTGGTAGTAGAGGTAGCTAACACAGACAGCAAGGGTGGTAGTAGTAGTAGCAGCACATTAAAAGAGACTGGACAGTCACAGGACAAAGCCCTGTGGTGGGGCAGGCCTGCTTGTAGCAGACGGGCGGCAGTGGAGGTGTATTGGTGGTAGTAGAGGTAGCCAACACAGACAGCAAGGGTGGTAGTAGTAGTAGCAGCAGCACATTAAAAAAAGAGTGCTTAGGACAGAAACCCGTAGTAGCAGGCGGCAGTAGCAGGCGGCAGCAATGTCAGATCTAATCAGTGGCATCAGGCACAGGGGTTTTAAAATCCTCACCGATCCACGCTTGATTCATTTTCAGAAACGTGAGATTTTCCAAGCTGTTGGCGGACAATCTTGTTAGCTTAGGGGTGAAAAATCCCCCTGCCGCGCTGAATACCCTCTCTCACGCTACACTGGAGGGTGGACAAGACAGTACACCCATGGCAAACAGGGCCAGTTCTTGCTAATGATCCAATCTGCTGACCCAGAAGTCCATGGGGTCTGGGATCAGCATTTCTGACGGAGAAAGGGCACAGTCCAGGTACGAGTGAACCTGGTTGTTTAGGTGCTGCACCTGGTGATGGTGAACATCCCTTTGGTTACTACGATGTGTGTCAGGTCGGGGTATTGGATGTAAAAATGTTGTCATCATATTTTCCAAACTGAATTGGCTGCTGCTGCCGCGGCTGCCGCCGGTTGCAGAGGTAGCTCTGCCAGAGTCGGTGGAACGATGAGACAGTGGGGAGCGGAGAGTGGCCCCCCGGTCAGACATACTTGCAGCAAGTGTTTGCCATTTGAAAGCCGTGACAAGCTGGCTACATAGCTTCTCTCGATAATAAGCCAATTTTGCTTCCCTCTCGGAAGGCGCAAAAAACTCCCCCATTCTGGCTATTTACCGAGGGTCTAAAAGTGTGGCTATCCAGTACTCATCTCTTTGCTTCATGCTAACAATACGACAGTCAGCGAGCAAGTAACAAAGCATACAGCTCGCCATCGTGGCCAGCGTTTCAGAGGGCCCGGTTAGTTCCATCTCCGCCCCATACTGCCATTGTTGTCCATCATCAAGGTCGTCGTGAGACTCGTCATCACCACCATCACTGTCATGTTGTGCGGCTGCCTCGTCCCCTATCCCTTCCTGTGATTCCATCTCCAAATCCAGCTCCTCTTCAGGTCCTGTTTCCTCATCCTCATCTTCCTCCTCCTCAACATCCATAGCCAGATGTGATCCTTCCTCCATCCTTTGCTGAATCATCGCTGTGAGCGTTTGCTCCATAATGAATATCAGCGGCATAACATCGTTCATTCCGCTAGCGTCACGGCTCACAAATCGTGTGGTCTCTTCAAAGGGCCTCAAAACGTGACATGCGTCTCTAACCAGCTGCCAGTGCCTTAGCTCGAAATTACACTGGCTCCAAACACTGCCCGTCTGCTGCATCAGGAAATCATTCACGGCTTTCCGCTGTTCGTACAGACGGTCCAACATGTGCAAGGTGGAATTCCAGCGTGTTGGAACGTCGCAAATCAGGCTGTGTTCTGGGAGATTGTTTTGACGCTGCAAGTCCAGGAGGGTGTGCTTAAATGCATACGAATGTCTAAAGCGAACGCAAACCCTCCTGGAGATGGCCAGCACACCCTTCAAACCAACATATGACTTTAAGAAGCGTGTTATGACCAGATTGATCACATGTGCCATGAAAGGAGCGTGTGTCAGGTGACCTAGACGCAGTGCAGCCACAACGTTCTTGCCGTTATCAGAGACAACATTGCCCAGTGTGAGTTTCAGAGGAGACAGCCAGCGTGCGATTTCCTCCTTGATGCACAGCAGCAGCTCCTGCCCTGTGTGGCTTATCTCGCCCAGGCTCAGCAAGTGTAAGACAGCGTTGTGGCGCTTCACCTTGCACCTATGAAAAGAGGAGGGAGGAGGAGTGGAAGATACGCTGTGTCCTGTCGGGGACGGGAAGACCTCCAAGGAGGAAGGCGAGGAGGAGTAGGAGGAGGAGGATGGTAGGCGCCTGGTGTCCGGAGTTGAACCAGAAAGATACAAGCGTGGAGGTGGTAATGCCTGGCATTGCTGCGGTGGTGCATCGGACTGCAAAATATTGACCCAGTGGGCCGTGAAAGACATGTACTGTCCCTGCCCATAGTTACTGCTGCACGTGTCGACGGTGGCATGTACCCTGCTGCACACGGATAATTGCAAGGACTGGCACAACCTTTTCCTCCACGTGCTTGTGCAAGGCAGGGACAGCTGTTTTGGAGAAGTAATGTCGGCTAGGTATTCGCCACCTAGGCTGAGCGCACGCCATCAATTGCTTGAAGCCGGCGAAGTCGACCAGGTGGTGTGGCAGCGACTGCACCACCAACAACTTAGCCAGGTGTGAATTAAGCCGCACGACAAGTGGATGACTGGGTATATGTTGTTGCTTATTGGACAACGATTCCGTAATGGATAACTAACGGGACTTAGGAGGAGCACTAGATGACAGTGATGATGATGATGACAACGACATGGTGGATAAGGCCTGGCTACTACTTACATGACAGGGACTCGGAGCAGCAGCAGCAGCAGCAGCGGCAGAGGGGTCTTCCTTAGATGTACATGATGATGGTGGGGCATGTCGATTGTCCCACATGGCCTTGTGATGCCGCTCCATGTGTTTACGTAGAGCGGTATTTCCTACATTGCTGCCCTGCCCACGCCTTACTTTCTGCTTGCAGATACGGCACTGTGCCATGTTTTCGTCCTCCGGGAAGGTACAGAAAAATTGCCACACGGCAGAGTACCGTAAAGAGGTAGTACCACGTCCACCACCACCACCCGAGCTTGCCCCTGTCTGGCATCCTTTTTTCGGGAGCCTACACCAGCATCAATGTCGCCGTCACCGGCTCCTGATCTGACCCTACCCCTGCAACGTTTTGCAGATTGACTTCTGCCCCTCCATTGGCTTGGCTGTTTATCACGGCTAGTGCCGCCACTACTACCCTCCTCCTCTGACGCCGTCATCACCTCGTCACCTGGTTCCCACGTCCTGTCTAAAACAACATCATCATCATAGCCCTCCTCATCATCCCCGCCACTTCTGTCACTGTATTCTGAATGTGATGTGACATCATGGCGGGCTCCATGCCCCCCCTCATTACTGCGTCTGCCATCACAGCTACCACCACCAACACCCCCACTACCGCAGCTATGCGTCTCGGACACCGCTTCCACCTCCACCACCGCCGCAACACACTCCGTTGGCTGACTCGCAGAAAACAAATCATCATCATCACTATGTTGTTCAGTATCTTCCTTCGCACCCGAGGAGATGTCTCTTAGGACTCTCAGGAAAGATGGCTTCCCGCTAGGAAGGGGGAGCGAAGACATAGATGATGGAATGGAAACACTAGAAATACCTATATTACTACTGTCACTGTGCCAAGGAACTGTAGAGGATCTGGAATCCAACGAAACCTGACTTGAAGCCAGATCGTCAGAGTCTTCCTGCTGAGATGACCGCGAACCAGCCAACTAGTCCACAATGGCTGTATTGTCTAAAGTAACCCGCCCACCGGAGGATATGGACAAGTCTGGCTTGCTGATACTGCTACTACTACCAGTAGGCACATGGCTGCTGCTACTAGTGGAACTGGGCACATGTCTTGTGCCACAAATGCTGGTACTGGGTCTGGCACCAACACATCCAACATTTGGACTGGAAGAGGAGACGGCATGGGTGTTTTTTCCTCAACCCCGTCCTTTCACAACCTTTTTTTTACCAGACATTTCACTGCTGGAGTGCAGCAAGTTGAATCAAAACCTGGGGGATGGACCCCTTCTAAAAGCGTATTCACACACTGACACTGGCTTGGCAAATGGCAATGAATGAGAATTTCTATCAGCCACGCTGCAGTGCACTCAGGGAATGCTGGGCCTTGTAGTACTACTACGTCTACTACAAAGGCTGCCTGTATCACAAGTTGGATTGTTATTTGTTTGTTATGTTAACGTCCGGGGATGAGCCCCTTTTAAAAGCATATTCACACACTGACACTGGCTTGGCAAATGGCAATGAATGAGAATTTCTATTAGCCATGCCGCGGTGCACTCAGGGAATGCTGGGCTTTGTAGTACTACTAGGCTGCCTGTATCGCAAGTTGGATTGTTATTTATGTTAACGGCCGGGGATGAGCCCCTTCTAAAAGCGTATTCACAGACTGACACTGGCTTGGCAAATGGCAATAAATGAGAATTTCTATCAGCCACGCTGCAGTGCACTCAGGGAATCCTGGGCCTTGTAGTACTACTACGTCTACTACAAAAGCTGCCTGTATCGCAAGTTGGACTGTTATTTGTATGTTATGTTAACGGCCGGGGATGAGACCCTTCTAAAAGCGTATTCACACACTGATACTGGCTTGGCAAATGGCAATGAATGAGAATTTCTATCAGCCACGCTGCAGTGCACTCAGGGAATGCTGGGCCTTGTAGTACTACTACGTCTACTACAAAGGCTGCCTGTATCACAAGTTGGATTGTTATTTGTTTGTTATGTTAACGTCCGGGGATGAGCCCCTTTTAAAAGCGTATTCACACACTGACACTGGCTTGGCAAATGGCAATGAATGAGAATTTCTATTAGCCATGCCGCGGTGCACTCAGGGAATGCTGGGCTTTGTAGTACTACTAGGCTGTCTGTATCGCAAGTTGGATTGTTATTTATGTTAACGGCCGGGGATGAGCCCCTTCTAAAAGCGTATTCACAGACTGACACTGGCTTGGCAAATGGCAATAAATGAGAATTTCTATCAGCCACGCTGCAGTGCACTCAGGGAATCCTGGGCCTTGTAGTACTACTACGTCTACTACAAAAGCTGCCTGTATCGCAAGTTGGACTGTTATTTGTATGTTATGTTAACGGCCGGGGATGAGACCCTTCTAAAAGCGTATTCACACACTGATACTGGCTTGGCAAATGGCAATGAATGAGAATTTCTATCAGCCACGCTGCAGTGCACTCAGGGAATGCTGGGCCTTGTAGTACTACTACGTCTACTACAAAGGATGCCTGTATCGCAAGTTGGACTGTTATTTGTTTGTTATGTTAACGGCCGGGGATGAGACCCTTCTAAAAGCGTATTCACACACTGACACTGGCTTTGCAAATGGCAATGAATGGGAATTTCTATCAGCCACGCCGCGGTGCACTCAGGGAAAGCTGGGCGTTGTAGTAAAACTAGGCTGCCTGTATCGCAAGTTGGATTGTTATTTATGTTAACGGCCGGGGATGAGCCCCTTCTAAAAGCGAATTCACACGGACACTGGCTTGCCGAATGGCAATGAATGAGAATTTCTATCAGCCACTGTGCACTGACTCAGGGAATGCTGTGCGTTGTAGTACTACAAAGCCTGCCTGTATTGCAAGTTGGATGCAATGGGGATGAGCCCCTTATAAAAGCGTATTCACACACTGGCTGAGTATTGAGTAGTGGATGAGCCCCTTCGATTGCTGGATTCCTGCCTTTTAGATTCCTAAAGCTTTCCCTTACTGCACAGAGATGCTATCCCTACAGTTCCTGTCTGTAAAATGGCCGCTGAGCTCCGTGCATAGACTTTTATTGCAGGCTTGAGCCCGCCCCTATGCTGCCTCCCGATTGGCTGAGAGAGCCGTTTTCAAGGCATTATGGGGTAGCCTGATGTCAGGTGATCTTGTGAAATCCTCCATTTTAGATGTAACATGTGGCAGGCGCCAAAATGTAGCCGGGTTCGGTCAAAACGGGTTCGGTTGAACCTGGTGAAGTTCGGATTCGCTGCGAACCGAACTTTTCCGGAAGTTCGGACCGAAATCGGGTTGTGTTGTCCCGGTTCGCTCATCTCTACTCAGGAGGGGGCTGCATGCCTGCCACTTTATATCTACATACCCATCTCTCAACTGACTCCAACTCTTCACAATCGTGAGTAACCTTTGGGAACTGTATTGTGACGAGAGTACGCTGCATCTCTGGAAGAAACGTAGAAGCACATTTAATGCCCATTAAATTTGTGCTGGGACTATGTGTTGCAGGAGAGTAGAGGAGTCTATTTTCAGAATGGTGAAGAGACAGGGAAAATCTGTAGGTCCCAGGAAACTAACAGCCTACTTTAATGTTATGGACACGTTCCTGATGGACAGGCTGGGATGGATAAGGCAGATCTGGGGGATCCAGCTGTATTCTCCCAATCTAATGTTAATGTAAAGACTCCTTCTGCAGCCTCAAAGGGAGGGAGCTCACCTTCTCCTGATGTAAGGGAAAGATCTAAACGTTCCTCAGACACTTCAGCTCCGACCTCTCCATTAAGTAAGGGTCCTGCTAACAAAAATAATGCTACCTCTACACCTGGAGAAAAGTTGAATGTTAGAATAGCTTTGGATAACGCCAACCTGGAATGTTTTCCATTCTCCTTTTCTTCCTATAACAGAAGACTCCCTCAAAAATATACTGATTATATTTCAAAATAATATTTCACAGCGTGTTTCTACGTTAGCTGCTTACCTTCAATCGAATATTGATGTTTTGGGGTTCAGAACAGATCATCTGGAATGTAAGATAGATGAATTCTCCATTGCCCATGTTGAACTGGTAGATGTGCATAATGTCCTGGAGGATGAAGTGCAATGGCTAAAGTCCAAATTGGCAGATGCGGAGGATAGATCCAGGCAGAATAACATCAAGGTCAGAGGTGTTCCGGAGGAGGTTGTGTGAAGGATGATTTATTTGCTTATATTCTCTGTATAAAATTACATTGTGAATTATCAAGCAGGATGCCGAATTACTAAGATATGTATTATGTGAAAGTGATGATAATGTTTAAATTATTTAGTTTCGTGCAGCAGCCATCTTGTCTGGAGTTCCCATCTTGGTTCTTTTGTAGTGAATAGGAAAGTCATTGTTCCTTTAATACAAGTAATGTTGATTTCGTATGTTTTATCTTTGACCTTGGTTCCCATGCGAAGATGGACAGGGAGTGAGATGGGAGGATGGCAAGTATGCGTGAGGGAAGGTCTCCCCCATCTCCACGAGAATATTCTGTCCAAGAGAGAGATAAGACACTTGTAAACATAATGTGTGAAGAATTATAATGATGTATCTGGGATGTATCTTATTGTATGCTTTTTACTGAATAACAAATATTGTTACATTGTCTCTGATTGGTTTACCTCAAGCCTACACCCCTTCTGAATTTCAGTTTAACAGTTTGAGTTTGGCAATAAATCCCTCAGAGGAGCATTTTGAACATTTCAGCGTGTCTGTGTGTTTTCTTCTCCTCTCTCGATATATATCGGTGAAATATCCTAATTAGGATTCTGACTAATGGAGTCTGGCCTTGAGAGTCTGTTGGGACTCGTATGAATTTCAGTCTAATATATTTTGAGCGATGGATTTCCACGACAGTAATGGTGCCGATAAAACCCAGGAAGATTGCACGTCTGATAAGCTGTCACTGGAGAGGTCTGGCTTTGCATCTGTGAATTACAAAAAACCGCGGTAGGTAAGGAGCTTATTCTTACACCATTCGCACATGTATTGCGTAAGCCTTGGAATCTAGCTGTCAGACGTCACTTCTTTATGGACGAGACTCCTTAGTCAGTGGGTTGAAAGATGGATCCAAAAAGGTATGTTGAAGTTTTTTGTGTGATGAGGGATTGCAGGTGTGTACGTGATCTTAAACTGTTGATATAAAAGACATGAGAGAATTTTTGCCAGCAATTATATTGTTAACCAGGAAAATTGTAAAACCTCCACCTTTGGAATGCAGTGACGTAGCGCATGGTGGAGAAAAGTCGTAACTCACATGTGAAGTATTTGAAATGAAAAGATTGTAGTCTGGACTGTGAGGAAAAAACAAAACTTCTGCTTGCTGCTTTGTTGTAGCGTCATTTGTTATTTAGTTGTGTAAAATTGTTGAGGATTAATAGTTGTTCTGTTACCCGTTAGTCTGGGATTATAGTTGGGAGGTATTGACTGTTTGTAGGTGAGATAGTTGTGAGTAATATCATGTAGTTCCACAGGGGCTTCAATGGTTAAGTCCTGATAATGTAGAATCCAGTGCAAGGAGAAACAATTGTGTCTATATTGAATTTGCACTCAATACCATTACCCAGTGCAACAGGGAAAACTTTGAATACTGTATTAGAAAATCATTTATATTTTCCTGGCTCATTGCCAGACAGTGATATTGTGTGTACGGGTCCATAAACCAGTTGTATGCATTGCCAGACTGGCATAAGGTGGGAATCAGTACAGACTGATTTCTAGCACATGATAATCCGGCATATACACTTTGATGTAAAATAACATCCAAGTAATTAAGTCTGTAGTAGTATAACATCAGACCGCTGGATTGAATACCGTTGTAATATAACATCCTGTATTCAATGAATGACCCTGACACTTATCCCAGTTGCCACCTGTGTCGTAGTAGTAATTACAGTGAAGAACATTGGTATTGGCTAAGACCCATAGACCGTAAAGAAATTATCACCAACATACATAACAGCCCCCTAAACTACAACCCACAAAGTGAACGGCTGAGCGGGGAGGATAATATATATATGTTACCAAATATAATTTGCATGTGAAACCATTGCAAAGTGCTAGAGGAAAGAGTTTGGGATATATGTTACATCACAGGCTGTATGAACCGAAAGACACACCCCGGCAGCAAGTGTTCTGCATAAGTGAAGTGTTACCAACTCCTGCTTGAATCAATGGAGGTTCATGAATGTCGATTGTGTTGAAGAATTTGCTCTTGTAATTGTTGATTGGCAGCATTTTGTCTGTTCTTGATGTTCAATACAGTGAGGGATCAGAGGATCCTACTGCTAGAATGTCTGGATGAACGACTTTTGATATCGTATTGGTAAGACAGTCTAGGAGATAGACTGGTCTGAGATATCTGTCGGCAAACGTGGCGTAGCCTGTTTGCCTGGAGGTGGGGGATTTACCGGAAATCACCCTACTGCTCTCCGACCATGGGGTCAGGAGGAAGTTGGACAAAGATGCTTTGGGGCACTGGTCCCGGCCAACATTACAATGAGCAAAAGGAGCTGGGGCTTTAATTATAAAGTATGTGAAGGCAAAATAACACACTGAAAAAAATTGTTGAAGAGGCTGGCAGCCGTAAGATGGATGTTTACATGTGATCAGGTGATTACAGGTAGTTACAAGTAAGATGATGTGAGAAAGAACAATTTAAATACAGGTGTAAATTTTCATTGGAAGAGTGAAGAAAACGGAGCAGCCAGGTACATTGCAGTGACTAACGTGGGTCAGAACGGGGGGAGTGTAATGTGAACAGGTGTGATGAGACATCTGTGTGATGTGTGTAATGTAACATGTCTGAAGTTTGAAACTAATGGCCACAATACAAGCAGAACTATATTGTATGTTTCCTATTTTTAACAGCAGTAATGTCTAAAAATGTTAGTGTTTTGTGTATGGGGTTAAAATCAGTTCCACTTTTTTCATTTTTTATGCAACGTGTCTTATCTTCGCGCACGCTCATGCGCAGTCGTCTGTAACTACACCAAGCGAGAAAAATATTACAGCCGGCTGGATCTGTTTGTAAAAAGATAAAAGCTATACTGCAGATTAATGTGTTATAATGTGATAAGATTTAATGTTGGAATGTTTCGATGTTGATTCAAATGAATTAAAATACAGATATTGTGAGACACGGGGTTTTGAAAATGTATGTGCCCCCTCTGTTCCTTATTTTTATGTACAGCTTATTGGTTTGCAGTAATTAATATTACCAGATATATTATTTTCTGTGTTATTGAATAACTAATTACATTTGTCTTGTTTTTGTTTTCACACATGAGGCACGTGCTATGGTGCTGCCTAAATGTTATTTTTGAAAATGTGAGATGTTTTACAGGTAAATGGTTGCAGGTCATTTTAAAGATAAAATGTATTTTTGTCAGGAGAAAGTAATCTTTTTTGTTCCAGGCTGTTGCGTATTACAGGGGGTTAAACTAGTGCCCCCTCCGATAGAGTGTCTAATTTTATTATGTTGATATGTAGTTTTGAACCCTGCTACATTACTTTCGCAGAGTCCAAATAGGAGGGAATGGTGAAGGGACTGATCAGGTAGTTTTGTTTTGTGTTTTATTTTGTTTTGAATTAATGAATTTGGTTCTAGAAGATCTACAAAATGTGTATGAGCTTCAATGAGTAATCCAGATTAAATGTGTATGACAGTAACCTACATTTTGAGGTTTTTCTGTGTAGATGGTTCCAGATCTTTCCAGAACGGTGAATATGGCACTGGGTAAGCTGTGCTGTAGTCTCCACCCAATATGAGGTATTGTGTAAGAGACCATCCCCCTCCAGCCAATTTACACAGGAGGCAGAGGTGACGTCACTCACAGATGAGTCTTTACAGATTTAGATGGGGAGAAGGCAAAACAAAAAAAATGTTTGAATATTGTTTATTTTATGCCAGATTTTAGTAACATATTTTGTTTGTTTTTGTATTAATCAGGTATTTACAGGACCTGGTGGGTGGGATTTACAAGTGTTCTGGATTATCAGATTAATGTGGAACAATAAAACTCCACCCTTTTGAAATGTTCTATCTATATGTGACATGGGTTTCCAATGTAAATTTGTAATGTAGACATACTTTATCATATACAGCATGTGTAGAACAGGATACGAGGCACAAGGTAAATTACCCAGAAACCACTATCACCTTCTTGTTCATCTCAAGGAGCGGAGTTGGAGGTGCTCGCTGAGGCTGTAACCTGGCAGAAGGTAAGACGGCCGACATTTACACTGACTCTAGGTACGCTTTTGGCATCGCCCACAATTATGGGCCCATTGGTAGTAGGAACTTTATTGGATCATCGGGTAAACCAATTGAGAGAGCAAGAGAAAACAGACCTGACAATAAGGGTATATGCAGCCAGGTGTCAGTAAATTGGCTTGTCCCTGGATACAATAATGCCACCACTAGGTTTGTAGCAGCCGGCATGATGTGCGCACGGCATGACATAGGTAAAACAGCAAAGGTACCTGTGAAAAGTGCAGCCCGGCCAGATTAACAGTCCCAGCGACTGCAGAACATACAACTACCCGAGGTAGAAGTGTATGACAATGTGCTCGTGTGTGTAGACCTGTTCTCAGGGGGGCCTGAAGCCCGGCCTGTATTTTCCCCACTGCAGACGTTGTGTGTAAGTGACAGGGGAACAATGTTATCCCAAGTATTGACCTGATGTTTGTACAAAAAGATGTCAGCAGTTCTCCAGATGTTATCCCAAAGTTAGTTTGTTTAATAATTGTATTTAAGAAGTGTTGTGGGAATATTAAATACTGCAGTTAAGTGTTATGTAAAGTTCTGGATCAGCCTTAGCATTGGACTATTAGAGTCATGCGTCAGATAAAAGGTACAGAAGTGGAATATTCCCATTTGAAAACATTTTTAGTTATTTGTTTTTTGTCGTTGTTATTGTGAAAGGAAAATTCTGCGCAGTGTTTGTGTGTGTGTATATATATATATATATATATATATATAAAGAAGAAAAATGAGTTTGCATGTATCATTTCTAGTTATTGCTCAATGTGAACGTTTGATGTAAAGATGTAATTTGTTAATGTTTTTCTTCAAATTAATTTGATTAAGATCAATTAATGTTTATACAATGAAAAAGCTTGTTCTCCACAGGAAGAGTCCAACTGGGAGCGGAAGGCATGAGAACCAGATTCTAACAGAATGTGGACGGATAAGGGAAGATGAACCGGTAACACCCAAGGCACTCTTGATGGCTTTTGCATTGATGGTGTATGACCTCACATATGCCCCAAGACTGCAAGGATCGATTTGGTAAGATCTAATTGGTATTGTTGCTGCTAAATTCTGTTAGAGCTGTTTGATTTGCCTACAGAACAGACCTGGCAGACCAGTGCCAACCTTATCATACCCGCCTCCCATGAAGAGAACAGACCTTGAGAGGCCTTCCCATGCAATACAAATTAGAGTAAGAAAAATTGGTTTCTGACATTTGTCAGATAAACATGTGGAATCTGTGTATATTTTGGTGAGCTGGAAATGTTCCAGGCAATCAGCTCAGATCAAGGTACAAATCCTGCTGGAAAGCGTGACACCAAGTGCAAATGAAATGTACCCAATAATTACACATCTTCTAGGTGCCCTGTCCATTGGAACAGAGAAGTTTTTCTTATATAAAAGGTGTTTGTTTGATTTAGTTTAAGGGCCTGACATTGTTATTGTATGTACTTAGAACAACTTTTATAGTACGTAGATGTTATCACCAGATTTGTATTTATTTTAACAAGGGTTGGGGTTCCCCAGCAAGTGCCATTAAACATGAACTAAAAGATTTTTAATACAATGAACTCCATTACTGAGGTGCGGCAGGCGCAGCCGGAGCCAGTACAACGCGTTTGTCATGAACTGCCGGCTGTGTCACAATTCCAAGCAGCCGCCCAGACAAGTAACTTACCGGAGGAAGAAGACAGATTAGCGAAGGGTTTGTGGGTCATAATAACACTCCACTAATCCGCCAACGTGGGATCTCACACCAGGCTCACAGCATGAGGTGTAGTGTACAGCCCGGTGACGTAAACTAAAAGAGACGGGGTCTGAAAGATGAGAAGGACCAACCAAGTCCTGATGACATCAGCAAAGTTCAAAGTAAGGACCAAAGACCTGAGTGAATCCATCAGCAGTATCAAGTGTTTTAATCAGAAGACAGGAGAAGAAGAGGACGATGATGTACATGACTTGTCAATACACTGGTGGGACCCCATACCCTAACCGGACATTGGTCATGGCATCATATTAGTTGTGGCCCTATTGATATATTGTTTGAGTTTCATAATAATAATATATAATTTCTGTAATTTAATATGAGAAAAAGGGAGGTTTGTGAAGGATGATTTATTTGCTTATATTCTCTGTATGAAATTACATTGTGAATTATCAAGCAGGATGCCGAATTACTAAGATATGTATTATGTGAAAGTGATGATAATGTTTAAATGATTTAGTTTTGTGCAGCAGCCATCTTGTCTGGAGTTCCCATCTTGGTTATTTTGTAGTGAATAGGAAAGGCATTGTTCCTTTAATACAAGTAATGTTGATTTCGTATGTTTTATCTTTGACCTTGGTTCCCATGCGAAGATGGACAGGGAGTGAGATGGGAGGATGGCAAGTATGCGTGAGGGAAGGTCTCCCCCATCTCCACGAGAATATTATGTCCAAGAGAGAGATAAGACACTTGTAAACATAATGTGTGAAGAATTAAAATGATGTATCTGGGATGTATCTTATTGTATGCTTTTTACTGAATAACAAATATTGTTACATTGTCTCTGATTGGTTTACCTCAAGCCTACGCCTCTTCTGAATTTCAGTTTTACAGTTTGAGTTTGGTAATAAATCCTTCAGAGGAGCATTTTGAACATTTCAGCGTGTCTGTGTGTTTTCTTCTCCTCTCTCGATATATATCGGTGAAATATCCTAATTAGGATTCTGACTAATGGAGTCTGGCCTTGAGAGTCTGTTGGGACTCGTATAAATTTCAGTCTAATATATTTTGAGCGATGGATTTCCACGACAGTTGCTACGTCTGATATAGACGGATATCTCAAGTTGTGGTTCAAAGCACTTTTGCCTTCTCTGTCAGAGCTTGGTATCACACTATATCGTTCCCATCTGAATCCTAAACCCAAGATAGCTCCGGATAAAGTACCACGAAACATTTTGGTGAGAGTCCACTTCTTCCAGGTTAAGGAACGTCTGATATTTGAGGCCCGCAAAGTAGATTGCCGGATCCTTACGCTGGAGTAGCTTTGTTCCCAGACATTTCAGCAACAACATTACTTGCTCGTCAGCAATTCTCCTTGATCACCCGAGTCCTAAGAGATGCGAATAACAGATACAAATGGGGATTCCCAGTAAAACTCCTGGTAACAAGGAGCAGTAACACGACAGTGATAAACTCGCCAGAAAGTGAAGCAGCGACCTTGCAGAAGTGGAACATATCGCTACAACATCCTCCAGGGCTCCTGCTTCTTCCATGATGACGGAGGACTGGTCCACTGCGGGATAAAACCTGATCCCAGGATTGAGTCGGCAGAACTGTCGATGTTCTTTGAATTGCTGAACTTCGGGTACACATAGTATCCTTTGGTGTTCTCTTTATTGCACTCCCCCCTACCTTACGGTGTGATAGTGCACTAAGACTGAACTTGTTGTTCTACCTTATGTGTAGATTGTTTTTGCCATATTGTTGTTTTTCAATGACATGTTTCTGTTTTTCTATTTTGTTTTTTTTCTTTTTTGTTTTCTGCAGGATTGTATACTCTGCTTGCATATGTACTCTTAGGGTGTGTCTCGGGGATATGCGCTGCCTTTCTCGCGCTGGTGTCTTCACGTGATGGTATAATTTTTACAGTCTTGTTGCAATGTCACTTAAAATTTCCTCCATAAATGTCCGTGGGCTTAATAGTCCATATAAACGTACTCTGCTTTGGAGAGAGGCTCCCTCTCTAAAGTGTGATGTGCTTTTTGCCCAAGAGTAGAGATGAGCGTATCGGGACAACCGAACCCGGTTTCGGTCCGAACTTCCGGAAAAGTTCGGTTCGCAGCGAATCCGAACTTCACCGGGTTCGGCCGAACCCGTTTTGACCGAACCCGGCTACATTTTGGCGCCTGCCACATGTTACATCTAAAATGGAGGATTTCACAAGATCACCTGACATCAGGCTACCCCATAATGCCTTGAAAACGGCTCTCCCAGCCAATCGGTAGGCAGCTTAGGGGCGGGCTCAAGCCTGCAATAAAAGTCTATGCACGGAGCTCAGCGGCCATTTTACAGACAGGAGCTGTAGGCATAGCATCTTTGTGCAGTAAGGGAAAGCTTTAGGAATCTAAAAGGCAGGAATCCAGCAATCGAAGGGGCTCATCCACTACTCACTACTCAGCCAGTGTGTGAATACGCTTTTTTAAGGGGCTCATCCCCATTGCATCCAACTTGCAATACAGGCAGGCTTTGTAGTACTACAACGCATTCCCTGAGTGCACTGCAGCGTGGCTGATAGAAATTCTCATTCATTGCCTTTGCCAAGCCAGTGTCAGTGTGTGAATACGCTTTTAGAAGGGGCTCATCCCCGGCCGTTAACATAAATAACAATCCAACTTGCGATACAGGCAGCCTAGTAGTACTACAACGCCCAGCATTCCCTGAGTGCACTGCAACGTGGCTGATAGAAATTCTCATTCATTGCCATTTGCCAAGCAAGTGTCAGTGTGTGAATACGCTTTTAGAAGGGGCTCATCCCCGGCCGTTAACATAAATAACAATCTAACTTGCGATATAGGCAGCCTAGTAGTACTACAAGGCCCAGCATTCCCTGAGTGCACTGTGGCGTGGCTGATAGAAATTCTCATTCATTGCCATTTGCCAAGCCAGTGTCAGTGTGTGAATACGCTTTTAGAAGGGGCTCATTCCCGGCCGTTAACATAAATAACAATCCAACTTGCGATACAGGCAGCCTAGTAGTACTACAACGCCCAGCATTCCCTGAGTGCACTGCAGCGTGGCTGATAGAAATTCTCATTCATTGCCATTTGCCAAGCCAGTGTCAGTGTGTGAATACGCTTTTAGAAGGGGCTCATCCCAGGCCGTTAACATAAATAACAATCCAACTTGCGATACAGGCAGCCAAGTAGTACTACAAGGCCCAGCATTCCCTGAGTGCACTGTGGCGTGGCTGATAGAAATTCTCATTCATTGCCATTTGCCAAGCCAGTGTCAGTGTGTGAATACGCTTTTAGAAGGGGCTCATCCCCGGCCGTTAACATAAATAACAATCCAACTTGTGATACAGGCAGCCTAGTAGTACTACAAGGCCCAGCATTCCCTGAGTGCACTGCAGCGTGGCTGATAGAAATTCTCATTCATTGCCATTTGCCAAGCCAGTGTCAGTGTGTGAATACGCTTTTAGAAGGGGCTCATACCCGGCCGTTAACATAAATAACAATCCAACTTGCGATACAGGCAGCCTAGTAGTACTACAAGGCCCAGCATTCCCTGAGTGCACTGCAGCGTGGCTGATAGAAATTCTCATTCATTGCCATTTGCCAAGCCAGTGTCAGTGTGTGAATACGCTTTTAGAAGGGGCTCATCCCCGGCCGTTAACATAAATAACAATCCAACTTGCGATTCAGGCAGCCTAGTAGTACTACAACGCCCAGCATTCCCTGAGTGCACTGTGGCGTGGCTGATAGAAATTATCATTCATTGCCATTTGCCAAGCCAGTGTCTGTGTGTGAATACGCTTTTAGAAGGGGCTCATCCCCGGCCGTTAACATAAATAACAATCCAACTTGCGATTCAGGCAGCCTAGTAGTACTACAACGCCCAGCATTCCCTGAGTACACTGCAGCGTGGCTGATAGAAATTCTCATTCATTGCCATTTGCCAAGCCAGTGTCAGTGTGTGAATACGCTTTTAGAAGGGGCTCATCCCCGGCCGTTAACATAAATAACATTCCAACTTGCGATTCAGGCAGCCTAGTAGTACTGCAACGCCCAGCATTCCCTGAGTGCACTGTGGCGTGGCTGATAGAAATTCTCATTCATTGCCATTTGCCAAGCCAGTGTCTGTGTGTGAATACGCTTTTAGAAGGGGCTCATCCCCGGCCGTTAACATAAATAACAATCCAACTTGCGATTCAGGCAGCCTAGTAGTACTACAACGCCCAGCATTCCCTGAGTGCACTGTGGCGTGGCTGATAGAAATTCTCATTCATTGCCATTTGCCAAGCCTGTGTCAGTGTGTGAATACGCTTTTAGAAGGGGCTCATCCCCGGCCGTTAACATAAATAACAATCCAACTTGCGATACAGGCAGCCTAGTAGTACTACAAGGCCCAGCATTCCCTGAGTGGACTGCGGCGTGGCTGATAGAAATTCTCATTCATTGCCATTTGCCAAGCCAGTGTCAGTGTGTGAATACGCTTTTAGAAGGGGCTCATCCCCCAGGTTTTGATTAAACTTCCTGCACTCCAGCAGTGAAATGTCTGGTAAAAAAAAGGTTGTGAAAGGACGGGGTAGAGGAAAAAACACCCATGCCGTCTCCTCTTCCAGTCCAAATGTTGGATCTGTTGGTGCCAGACCCAGTACCAGCATTTGGGGCACAAGACATGTGCCCAGTTCCACTAGTAGCAGCAGCCATGTGCCTGCTGGTAGTAGTAGCAGTATCAGCAAGCCAGACTTGTCCATCTCCTCCGGTGGGCGGGTTACTTTAGACAATACGGCCATTGTGGACTGGTTGGCTGGCTCTCGGTCATCTCAGCAGGAAGACTCTGACGATCTGGCTTCAAGCCAGGTTTCGTTGGATTCAAGATCCTCTACAGTTCCTTGGCACAGTGACAGTAGTAATATAGGTATTTCTAGTGTTTCCATTCCATCATCTATGTCTTCGCTCCCCCTTCCTAGCAGGAAGCCATCTTTTCTTAGAGTCCTAAGAGACATATCCTCGGGTGCGAAGGATGATACTGAACAACATAGTGATGATGATGATTTGTTTTCCGTGAGTCAGCCAACGGAGTGTGTTGCGGCGGTGGTGGAGGTGGAAGCGGTGTCCGAGACGCATAGCTGCGGCAGTGGGGGTATTGGTGGTGGTAGCCGTGGTGGCAGACGCAGTAATGAGGGGGGGCATGGAGCCCGCCATGATGTCACATCACATTCACAACACAGTGACAGTAGTGGCGGGGATGATGAGGAGGGCTATGATGATGATGTTGTTTTAGACAGGACGTGGGAACCAGGTGACGAGGTGATGACGGCGTCAGAGGAGGAGGTTAGTAGGGGCAGAAGTCAATCTGCAAAACGTTGCAGCGGTAGGGTCAGCTCAGGAGCCGGTGACGGCGACACTGATGCTGGTGTAGGCTCCCGAAAAAAGTCTGAAAGACAAGGGGCAAGCTCGGATGGTGGTGGTGGTGGTGGTGGTGGACGTGGTACTACCTCTTTACGGTACTCTGCCGTGTGGCAATTTTTCTGTACCTTCCCGGAGGACGAAAACATGCCACAGTGCCGTATCTGCAAGCAGAAAGTGAGGCGTGGGCAGGGCAGCAATGTAGGAACTACCACTCTACGTAAACACATGGAGCGGCATCACAAGGCCATGTGGGACAATCGACATGCCCCACCATCATCATGTACATCTAATGAAGACCCCTCTGCAGCTGCTGCTGATCCGAGTCCCTGTCATCTAAGTATTAGCCAGGCCTTATCCACCATGTCGTTGTCATCATCATCATCACTGTCATCTAGTACTCCTCCTACGTCCCGTCAGTTATCCATTACGGAATCGTTGTCCAATAAGCAACAATATATACCCAGTCATCCACTTGTCGTGCGGCTTAATTCAAACCTGGCTAAGTTGTTGGTGGTGCAGTCGCTGCCGTACCACCTGGTCGACTCCGCCGGCTTCAAGCAATTGATGGCGTGCACTCAGCCTAGGTGGCGAATACCTAGCCGACATTACTTCTCCAAAACAGCTGTCCCTGCCTTGCACAAGCACGTGGAGGAAAAGGTGTGCCAGTCCTTGCAATTATCCGTGTGAAGCAGGGTACATGCCACCGTCGACACGTGGAGCAGCAACTATGGGCAGGGACAGTACATGTCTTTCACGGCCCACTGGGTCAATATTTTGCAGTCCGATGCACCACCGCAGCAATGCCAGGCATTACCACCTCCTTGTATCTTTCTGGTTCAACTCCAGACACCAGGCGCCTACCATCCTCCTCCTCCTTGCCTTCCTCCTTGGAGGTCTTCCCGTCCCCGACAGGACACAGCGTATCTTCCACTCCTCCTCCCTCCTCTTTTCATAGGTGCAAGGTGAAGCGCCACAACGCTGTCTTACACTTGCTGAGCCTGGGCGAGAAAAGCCACACAGGGCAGGAGCTGCTGCTGTGCATCAAGGAGGAAATCGCACGCTGGCTGTCTCCTCTGAAACTCACACTGGGCAATGTTGTCTCTGATAACGGCAAGAACGTTGTGGCTGCACTGCGTCTAGGTCACCTGACACACGCTCCTTGCATGGCACATGTGATCAATCTGGTCATAACACGCTTCTTAAAGTCATATGTTGGTTTGAAGGGTGTGCTGGCCATGTCCAGGTGGGTTTGCGTTCGCTTTAGACGTTCGTATGCATTTAAGCACGCCCTCCTGGACTTGCAGCGTCAAAACAATCTCCCAGAACACAGCCTGATTTGCGACGTTCCAACACGCTGGAATTCCACCCTGCACATGTTGGACCGTCTGTACGAACAGCGGAAAGCCGTGAATGATTTCCTGATGCAGCAGACGGGCAATGTTTGGAGCCAGTGTAATTTCGAGCTCAGGCACTGGCAGCTGGTTAGAGACGCATGTCGTGTTTTGAGGCCCTTTGAAGAGGCCACACGATTTGTGAGCTGTGACGCTAGCGGAATGAACGATGTTAATCCGCTGATATTCATTATGGAGCAAACGCTCACAGCGATGATTCAGCAAAGGATGGAGGAAGGATCACATCTGGCTATGGATGTTGAGGAGGAGGAGGAGGAGGATGAGGAAACAGGACCTGAAGAGGAGCTGGATTTGGAGATGGAATCACAGGAAGGGATAGGGGACGAGGCAGCCGCACAACATGACAGTGATGGTGGTGATGACGAGTCTGACGACGACCTTGATGATGGACAACCATGGCAGTATTGGGCGGAGATGGAACCAACCAGGTCCTCTGAAACGCTGGCCAGGATGGCGAGCTGTATGCTTTGTTACTTGCGCGCTGACTGTCGCATTGTAAGTATGAAACAAAGAGATGAGTGCTGGATAGCCACACTTTTAGACCCTCGGTATAAAGCCAGAATGGGGGAGTTTTTTGCGCCTTCCGAGAGGGAGGCAAAATTGGCTTATTATCGAGAGAAGCTATGCAGCCAGCTTGTCACGGCTTTCAAACGGCAAACACCTGCTGCACCTGCTCCCCACTGTCTCATCGTTCCACCGCCTCTGGCAAAGCAACCTCTGCAATAGGCGGCAGCCGCGGCAGCAGCAGCAGCCAATTCAGTTTGGAAAATATGATGACAACATTTTTACATCCAATACCCCGACCTAACACACATCGTAGTCACCAAAGGGATGTTCACCATCACCAGGTGCAGCACCTAAACAACCAGGTTCACTCGTACCTGGACTGTGCCCTTTCTCCGTCAGAAATGCTGATCCCAGACCCCATGGACTTCTGGGTCAGCAGATTGGATCATTGGCAAGAACTGGCCCAGTTTGCCATGGGTGTACTGTCTTGTCCACCATCCAGCGTAGCGTCAGAGAGGGTATTCAGCGCGTCAGGGGGATTCGTCAAACCTAAGCTAACAAGATTGTCCGCCAACAGCTTGGAAAATCTCACGTTTCTGAAAATGAATCAAGCGTGGATCTGTGAGGATTTTAAAACCCCTGTGCCTGATGCCACTGATTAGATCTGACATTGCTGCTGCTGCCGCCTGCTACTGCCGCCTGCTACTACGGGATTCTGTACTGTCCACTCTTTTTTTAATGTGCTGCTGCTACTACTACTACCACCCTTGCTGTCTGTAATGGCTACCTCTACTACCACCAATACACCTCCACTGCCGCCCGTCTGCTACAAGCAGGCCTGAGGCCTGCCCCACCACAGGGCTTTGTCCTGTGACTGTCGTCCAGTCTCTTTTTTTAATGTGCTGCTACTACTACTACCACTCTTGCTGTCTGTGTTGGCTACCTCTGCTACCACCAATAAACCTCCACTGCCGCCCGTCTGCTACAAACATGCCTGAGGCTTGCCCCACCACAGGGCTTTGTCCTTTGACTGTCCAGTGTCTTTTAATGTGCTGCTACTACTCACCCTTGCCAATAAAAAGGGTCAATTTTTGGAGGGCTTGTTAAAAGCCATTGCTTGTTGCTTTTACATCCATGTATGGAAGAACCCCGGCAGGCATCTGCCAATAAAAAGGGTCAATTTTTGGAGGGCTTGTGAAAAGCCATTGCTTGTTGCTTTTACATCCATGTATGGAAGAACCCCGGCAGGCATCTGCCAATAAAAAGGGTACATTTTTGGAGGGCTTGTGAAAAGCCATTGCTTGTTGCTTTTACATCCATGTATGGTAGAACCCCGGCAGGCATCTGCCAATAAAAAGGGTCAATTTTTGGAGGGCTTGTCAAAAGCCATTGCTTGTTGCTTTTACATCCATGTATGGAAGAACCCCGGCAGGCATCTGCCAATAAAAAGGTTCAATTTTTGAAGGGCTTGTCAAAAGCCATTGCTTGTTGCTTTTGCATCCATGTATGGAAGAACCCCGGCAGGCATCTGCCAATAAAAAGGGTACATTTTTGGAGGGCTTGTGAAAAGCCATTGCTTGTTGCTTTTACATCCATGTATGGATGAACCCCGGCAGGTATTTGCCAATAAAAAGGGTACATTTTTGGAGGGCTTGTCAAAAGCCATTGCTTGTTGCTTTTACATCCATGTATGGATGAACCCCGGCAGGCATTTGCCAATAAAAAGGGTAAATTTTTGCAGGGCTTGTCAAAAGCCATTGCTTGTTGCTTTTACATCCATGTATGGAAGAACCCCGGCAGGCATCTGCCAATAAAAAGGGTCAATTTTTGGAGGGCTTGTCAAAAGCCATTGCTTGTTGCTTTTACATCCATGTATAGAAGAACCCCGGCAGGCATCTGCCAATAAAAATGGTCAATTTTTGGAGGGCTTGTCAAAACCCATTGCTTGTTGCTTTTACATCCATGTATGGAAGAACCCCGGCAGGCATTTGCCAATAAAAAGGGTCAATTTTTGGAGGGCTTGTCAAAAGCCATTGCTTGTTGCTTTTACATCCATGTATGGAAGAACCCCGGCAGGCATCTGCCAATAAAAAGGGTCAATTTTTGAAGGGCTTGTCAAAAGCCATTGCTTGTTGCTTTTACATCCATGTATGGAAGAACCCCGGCAGGCATCTGCAAATAAAAAGGGTACATTTTTGGAGGGCTTGTGAAAAGCCATTGCTTGTTGCTTTTACATCCATGTATGGAAGAACCCCGGCAGGCATCTGCCAATAAAAAGGGTAAATTTTTGGAGGGCTTGTCAAAAGCCATTGCTTGTTGCTTTTACATCCATGTATGGAAGAACCCCGGCAGGCATCTGCCAATAAAAAGGGTCAATTTTTGGAGGGCTTGTCAAAAGCCATTGCTTGTTGCTTTTACATCCATGTATGGATGAACCCCGGCAGGTATTTGCCAATAAAAAGGGTACATTTTTGGAGGGCTTGTCAAAAGCCATTGCTTGTTGCTTTTACATCCATGTATGGATGAACCCCGGCAGGCATTTGCCAATAAAAAGGGTACATTTTTGGAGGGCTTGTGAAAAGCCATTGCTTGTTGCTTTTACATCCATGTATGGAAGAACCCCGGCAGGCATCTGCCAATAAAAAGGGTCAATTTTTGGAGGGCTTGTCAAAAGCCATTGCTTGTTGCTTTTACATCCATGTATGGAAGAACCCCGGCAGGCATCTGCCTCCATAAAGGGTAAATTTTTGGAGGGCTTGTCAAAAGCCATTGCTTGTTGCTTTTACATCCATGTATGGAAGAACCCCGGCAGGCATCTGCCACCATAAAGGGTACATTTTTGGAGGGCTTGTCTAAAGCCATTGCTTCTTCTTTTACCACCTTATATGTATGAACCCTGGCAGGCATCAGCCGCCTAAAATGGTTAATTTTTGTACCATTTTTAACAATGCATTAAGCATACAACATGCACAAGTGCAATGGTTTCTTTTAGTTATCACCGTGTCCCATCCGTTTTCCTATAGCCATACTTGCTGGCGTAACTTTGACACTAACTTTGCCTTAAAGACAGCTAAAAAGTACTTGGATACACTCATGGGTGACCTAAGAGTGTTATACAGGGCTTCTAGGGCTTTTAAACAGTGTTATACACGATTTTTAGGGGCTTTCTTGTATTACAGGTTCGGTCAGAACTAGTTCGGTCCGAAACAAACTTTTTTACGAAATTCGGCGAACCTGCCGAACCGAACTTTTCATAAGTTCGCTCATCTCTACCCAAGAGACACATTTTCAGAAGACAAAATCCCCCTCTTGCTCTCATAAATTATGCCCACGCATGTTTATGTCCTCAGTCCTGGTGAAAGGGCGTTTTGATAGCTGTTAAAATTTCATTAGCCTTCGAAATACAAAAGGTTGTGACGGATCCTATGGGTTGTTTTATCCTAATCTGTACATTGAATAATGTCTTATACATATTAGTTAATGTTTATTTTCCAAACCATAGAGCAGGAAGATATTTCTCAAGATTATCACAGAAAATTCAAAATGTTAAGCAGGGACATCTCATTATTGGAGAAGATTTTATTGCGGTTCTGGATGGGGAGTTAATGAGGGAAGGTATAATGGCTCTCTTTCCCAGAAAATCTTGGAAGAAGGTTTGTTTGATGTATGGAGATGCCAGCATGGTACGGAACGTGATTACACTTTCTTTTCCTCACCAAGACAGTCTTATTACCAAATAGATTTATTTCTGACAGATAGGAATGTACTTTCTTTTACTGCATCCTCCACCATAGGGGTTATTACATGGTCGGACCACGCTCCGGTATCTTTAATAGTGGAAGATCGCTACAGTGTTCCTCCTCCCAATGGCACCTTAATGATTTCATTTTATCTCATCCTAACCACCATGCGCGTCTTAAGGAAGCCCTTATGTCATATTTCAAACTTAATTTCTCCTCTGTAACTAACCCCTACGTCTTGTGGAATGCCCATAAGGTGTTTATGAGAGTACTTCTTATACAGGCGGGTACACAAGCTAAGCGCGCTAGGGAGAGGGAGATTTCTAATACTCTGGGAAACATCTCTAAACTTGAATCCTTAAATAAAGTGTCTCCCTCAATTGACCGCTCTCAAAATCTCAGACAGTTGCGTCTAACCCTTCAAAGTTTGCTATCTTCTAAGTTTGACCATGTTCTGAAGAAGTACCAGTTGAATTCTTATGTTCATAATAATAGGGCGGGTGCTCTTATGGCTCGTAAACTTAAGCGTATTACGACTTCCCCTAAAATAGCCTACCTAAAAGGAAATAGGGGGGAAAAACTAAAGGATCCATGACAAATTGCGGATCATTTCCGCCTCTATTATGAATCCTTATATAATTTGGCCTCGGATTCCTCCACTCATCAACAGTCTCACCAAGGGATAGACTCCTTTCTGACCTCGGCCAATCTACCTAAAATAGATATGGACACTCTTGGGGTTTTGTTGGAGCCTGTGTCGTCATTGGAAGTCCTTAAGGCCATTAAATCTTTTAAACTATTTAAAAGGCCGGGCCCAGACATGCAACAGCCCGATGGGGATGAGGGAAAGTGCAGAGACCAATGTTGGGAGTTGTAGTACTCACGGTGGCTGTAGTCCTCTCACACTCCTGCGGAGCTGGCACAGTGAAGGAGGGGGATCTGCATATGTATGGGTGGTAGTTGTTGATTCCCCCTGGGGCACACCCTGTGGTGCTGTCTCCTGGTGGATGGGATATGGGGTGCCCTTGTTGTTAGTGGGTGCAGTGCAGATTAACACGCAGGAGACGGTGATGTAACTTGGTATAATAATAACTCACAGTTTCTTTACTGGAAGATTGCAGGCTGCAGCTTGGTTCCACATAGAAGTTATTATCAATATATAGACTCCAAACAAATTTGTAACAAGGGCTGAGAACTGTTTAAGCCACAACTGTCCCCCCATATCATCTAGGCAGCTCCATGATAATACATATACCACTAAGAGAAAAAGATCTACAACCTAATATATATACTATGATTCAACTATTGTTTGTATAATACGCTGATTGATGGCATAATCATGTATTATGAATATTATATATTGGTATCGGGTGGGGATTGATTGGTGTACCTAATTAATAATCCTGCTATATGATATGCGGGATACTTATGACTGAAAGCACTAATCTTATGCATTATGTCTTTCACTTTAATATTGTGCGACACTTTTTGTCGTTCAGTATAACAGTGTCTTTTGTCACTGTATGGCTTACGCCTCCTCTGTTTGTTAATGCACGTGGGTCACTTGTGTACCCCCTAATATTTTTGTTTGTACCTTTTTACTTTATTTGGTGTCACGTCAGGCACTTGAAACTCTCCTTCTGTTTTGTTCCCCTTTTTCTTCACTTTTTATATACTTTATAACATATAATGGCATCTAGTCGCCTCCACACATACAAATGTTTGGTGGCCGTAATTTTATATACCGCGTTTTTACATCACCACACGCACACATTGCTCCATATACACTATATGACCTCTCTACTGTAAATTCATACAGATCTCTTTACATGCATAGATACATATGTACAGACAAATAGGTGGCTCCTGACCAATGACATGGGTATGACAGGTGCATTCGGCTTTATTCTACGGGGCTTAGTATAGATAATATGGGGACGAGGTGATTCGCTGGTGTGATACATCAGGGTCACGGCTACATTGGATACTTCTATGCCCGGACTGTGGCGCCGTTGTGCGCATGCCCGCTGTGGCGGCTGACGGCAACGCTCTCCCCCTTCGCTTCCCATGGCTCATTGCGCATGTCCGGAACTCTCGTTACGCGTCGGGAGCCCGGACATGTGCTGCAGTGCCGGAAGCCGGATGTGGGGATTGCCTCGCTTCCGGCGGTCCCAGCTGGGATGCGCCGCTGAATGGCATCACGATCCCATGGCATGGTTAGTATAAATGGGATTAAACAATACAGCACACATTAACTTACATCCCCCTGAGGAAGCACTACGTGGCGAAACGCGCGTCGGGGTCTATGTTACGGAGCGGACACCTCTCACTTCATACCACTTCATCCCATCTATGGGTAAGTCTGCATCTTAGTCATTTTTTGTTTGATTCAACTACCATCCAGTACGATATATACTGCACCCCTCTTCCACTCAAACTAGTTATTTATGGAGACATTGTTCTCCCTTCCTTACTCTTGAGCTAAATGGTGTATTGATTGTATACTTAATTGTGAATCTGGTACTCAGTCTAACATGTATGCAGCTACCCTTGGTGAATTGGTGGCTATAACACTCGGTGCGGTCTCCGCTTTTATACTAGAGTTCTCTTTGTGCTATTTTAGTATGTACATTGTCTGTATAATAAAGATTTAACTTTTTATATTATATACATTGGCGTTAAAGACTCTTATTTTTCTCTTAGTGGTATATGTATTATCATGGAGCTGCCTAGATGATATGGGGGGACAGTTGTGGCTTAAACAGTTCTCAGCCCTTGTTACAAATTTGTTTGGAGTCTATATATTGATTCTAATTTATTCTGTGTTTTCCACAGCAACCGACTCTCAATATTCAATGGACTTTAGAGTCCGTGAGCAATCATGGCTCATGCAGTTAGAAGAAATTTTTAAGGAGGACTCTAGTTTGGTTTTAGATGGGAATAGAGATTGTAGAGAGATACATAAAAAACTTAGGACATTATTACATCAAAGAACTAAGATATGGTGGAACAAGGCGTTTTTGGAGAAATATTTATCCAAAAACCTGATCCCTCGTGGGTTACGAATTCAGGTGTTCCCCTCATTTGAAATGAATGATGGTAATTTTAAAAAACAATGGGAGGAGCTTTCAGACAAATGCTCTAGGGGATATATGGAATTATTGGTTTTGTCGAATCAAACTAAGCTGGTACAAATTGAAAAAGAAATTGAGAACATTCAGGCTACTCTAAAATTAGAACTAACCAGTGGTGCACTGGACAAAATAGCTGGAGACCTAGACAAAGACTTCCTTAAATGGGAGAAGGAGATCTGCACGGAAAAGGCCGGAAAATTTCAAAGGGATGTCCAGGATTATCAACAACAGAGGGTCTATAGGTGGCATAGGGAAAGAGGGAGACCGAGAAATGCGAGCTTTGTCTCGCACTCGAGATCATCATCAGCCTCCTCCCGTACCTCAAATGAGGAACTACCTAGACTGAGAATAGCCAGAAATATAGCTGAACCCGAGAACATCCAGGGCCCACAAGGATCACGCTGGCAGTTTGACCGACAAGCCAAACGGAAGAACACCTTCAATCATCAACGTGATAAAAAATCCAGAAACAACTTGGAGGTAATAAACCTCTCTTCACATACCCTCTCTGATGCCCAGTGTGATGTGTTAAGGAAGGGGTTGACGTTTTCACCCACAAACCCTTTTAATTTTTTCACAGCTCTGAAGGACTTACACCTTTTTTCTAGAAAGGTAGTCCTGAAAAAATTACACAATAGGGGTGGTGTGGAATTGAATAGTCAAGCCGAGAGGGAGGCTCTTCGAGCCTTGGGGGACCTCCTACTGGAACAAACCTCAGAATTACAAGGTACGTTCCCATCTGCTCTTGTGCCCAAATCTACCAGATTTCCCCCCTTGTCCCTATGTCCACAGGTAGAAATATTTACAAAAATGGTTACCGAGGACTTCAGAAAGTTATCAACGAGAAATGTCAGAGATAATTTAACTCACATCCAAAGAAAGGCATTGAAAGAACTGCAAGCTTTGGATGATGTAGTAATTAAAGCAGCGGACAAGGGGGGTAATGTTGTGATTTGGCCAACAGTCAAATATGAGAAAGAGGTTTTCAGGCAGTTACGTGATAAGACGACATACGAAAAATTAGCAAGCAATCCAGTTGATCGCTTCTCTCAGGAACTAAGAAGTATCCTAGACATGGCTTTAGATTTAGGTATCATCCCTAAAAAAATATACGATGGGCTAACTATTGAGGACCCTAAAATTCCGACCCTATACCTTCTGCCCAATATCCACAGGGATCCCACTGACCCCCCGGGACGCCCAATCGTGTCCGGGATAGAGGGATTATGTGATCCTATATGTAAATTCATTGATCACTATTTGAAACCTATGGTATATGACTTACCTTCCTATGTCAGGGACACGATGGACGTCCTCGGTAGGGTCAGTGGTATCCAGGTGGAACCAGATATGTATCTTGTGACTGCAGACATCGAGTCACTCTACACGAGCATTAAGCATCAGGATGGACTGGAGGCGGTCCGCTTCTTCCTGGGGACTGGTAACCGGGATGGTCAACTGTGTGACTTTATTCTTGAATTACTACAATTTATTTTAAGTCATAATTTTTTTGTATTCAAGGATTGTTTCTATTTGCAGCGACGGGGCACGGCAATGGGGGCGGCGTGCGCGCCGTCCTACGCGAACCTGTTCCTCGGGCTCTGGGAGAGACAGGTTTTTCTGGGGGACGGCGTTCGCGCTGCCGACCAGGTGCACCTGTGGCTGCGATATATTGATGATATTTTCTTTATTTGGCAGGGATCGGAGTCTGGCCTGATGAGTTTCATGCAGCAATTGAATGTAAATCCATTCAATATCAAGCTTACATATAAATACCATCGCCATCATGTGGAATTCTTGGATATACGGATCTTTTCTGATAATCAGGGTTTTCTACATACAGATGTATTTCGGAAAACTACATCGGTTAATTCATTGCTGCATGCCTCATCGGCCCATACTCCATCCACGATTAAAGCCATCCCGGTTGGCCAATTCCTGAGGATGAGGCGGATCTGCTCTTCTGATGCCCTATTCGAACGCCAATCAGCAGATCTGAGGAATAGATTCATGGATAGAGGATACAGCAATAGGGCTATTAAGTTGGGTTACAGGAGAGCAAAAACGACATTATGGAATGAGCTTCTGAAACCTAAAAAACAATCGGACAACCAGTCTGGGGTACGCTTCATATCCACTTACAATGGGCAGTGGAACAAGATGCGTAGCATTTTGGAACACCACTGGCCCATTCTCCTGTCTGAACCTCACTTAGCCCAAAGTCTATCTGAGAGACCCTTGATGACTGCAAGACGAGCCAAGAACCTAAGGGATTTTCTTGTAAAAAGCCATTATGTCCCCCGTCAGGTATCACCCTTTGGTTCACGTGGACCGAGAAAAGGGTGTTACCCGTGCGGAAAATGCAGAGCATGTGCTAATATTTGTCGGGCAACAAGCTTCTCCTCAGCAGATGGAACACGCAATTTTAATATTCGTGAATACATTTCATGCAGCACGACACATGTGATTTACCAGGCGACATGTGGGTGCCCAAAGATATACATCGGACTGACCTCCCGAGAACTGAGAATCCGTACTAGAGAATAGAGATGAGCGAACTTATCAAAAGTTCGGTTCGGCTAGTTCGCCGAATTTCACAAAAAAGTTCGGTTCGGACCGAACTAGTTCTGACCGAACCTGTCACTTACGTGCGCCGAGCATGCTACTGTCCAGGGTGCTGATAGAGTTAATGGGCTGCACTAACTCTTTCAGCAACCTTCACAGTACATGCTCGGCGCGCGGAAAATACCATTTAAATGTAATAAAAAAATAAAAATTATACGTTCGTACTTACTTTCCTCCTGTCCGGCCTCCAGCGATGACGTTTCATCCCTTTCGCCGCTGCAGCCAATCACAGGCTGTAGTGGCGGTCACGCACGTCAGGATGACGCTTCATCCCACGTGACCGCCTCTGCAGCCAATCACAGGCTGCAGCGGCGACATGGATGAAACGTCATCGCTGGAGGCCGGACAGGAGGAAAGTAAGTATGAACGTATTATTATTATTTTTTGGCATGTATGTATGTTGGCATGTATGTATGTATGTATATCTGTGCATGTATGTTTGCATGTATGTTGGCATGTATGTATATATGTGCATGTTTGTATGTATATTTGCATGTATGTATGTATGTTTGCATGTATGTATTTTTGCATGTATGTTGTCATGTATGTATGTATGTTGTCATGTATGTATATATGTGCATGTGTGTATGTATATTTGTATGTATGTATGTATGTTTGCATGTATGTTTGCATGAATGTATGTTTGCATGTATGTATGCATGTTTGTATGTATATTTGCATGTGTGTATATATATATGTATGTATGTATGTTGTCATGTATGTATGTATGTATGTATGTATGTTGTCATGTATGTATATATGTGCATGTATGTTGGCATGTATGTATATATGTGCATGTGTGTGTGTATGTATGTATATTTGCATGTATGTATGTATGTTGTCATGTATGTATGTATATATGTGCATGTATGTTTGCATGTATGTTGGCATGTATGTATACATGTGCATGTTTGTATGTATATTTGCATGTATATATGTTTGCATGTGTGTATGTATGTTTGCATGTATGTATGTTTGCATGTATGTATGTTGTCATGTATGTTTGTATGTATGTTGTCATGTATGTATGTATAGATGTGCATGTATGTATGTTTGCATGTTTTTATTTTTGCATGTATGTTTGCATGTATGTTTATATATATATGTGCATGTTTGTAATTATGTTTGCATGTATTTATGTTTGCATGTATATTTGTGCATGCTTGTATATATGTATGTATGTATCTTTGCATGTTTGTTTGTATGTATGTATGTTTTCATGTGTGTGTGTATGCATGTATGTATGATAGTTTGCATGTATATATGTGTGTATGTTTGCATGTATGTATATTTGCATGTATATATGTGCATGCTTGTATATATGTATGTATGTTTGTATATATGTATGTATATTTGTATATATGTATGTATGGCCATGTATGATACTGTCTGCTGGCGCCCTGTATCTAAGTCAACTTCACGGCAGGCTTCTATACATGGTATAACAGTCAGTATCACACATTAAACTGAATCTAAGCCTACGACATGTTTTATTTCATTATTTTTTTTTTCCACAGGTTTGGTGTTTGGACTACGTCGGTTTCGAGGACTACTTCGATGACGGTTTTTTTTCTACAATAAAATGGTTAATGAGGGTTGTGTTGGGGGTGCTTTATTTCAATAAAATATTTTATCTATATCTTTGTCTTTTTCTTTTCAAATTTTATTATTACCACTTTAGTAATGGCCGCTGTCTGAGTGACAACATCCATTACTAATGCGAGGCTTAGTGTTAGCCGGTGCAGAGGCTAACACTAACCACCATTATTACCCCGGTACCCAAAACCACCAGGGGTGCCGGGAAGAGCCAGGTACGATCCAGTACCCGACCATCTGTTGTGATGGTCGGGCCCTGGGGCGGCCGCAGGCTGGTATTATGAGGCTGGGAAGGGCCAAAAACAGTGGACCTTCCCACCCTTGTAATGCTAGGCTGCTGCTGCTGTGTTGTATCTGGCTGGTTATAAAAGTGGGGGGGACCCCACGTCATTTTTTTAAATTATTTATTTATTTACATTTTTTTTTTTAAAAAGACATGGGGTTCCACCCAATTTATCATAACCAGCCACATACAACACAGTGTTATTAGCCTGGGAATGGACAAAACCAGTGGCCCTTCCCACCCATGTAATGCCAGACTGCTGCGGCCTTGTATATGGCTGGTTATTAAAAATGTGGGGGACCCGTCTATTGCTAAATTTGTTAAATTCCAAAAAAAAAACGACGTGGGGGTCCCCCCCATTTTTATAACCAGCCCGATACAACACAGCAGCAGCAGCCTAGCATTACAAGGGTGGGAAGGTCCACTGATTTTGGCCCTTCCCAGCCTCATAATACCAGCCTACGGCCGCCCCAGTACCCGACCATCACAACAGATGGTCGGGTACTGGATCGTACCAAGCTCTTCCCGGCACCCCTGGTGGTGGTGGGTACCGGGGTAATAATGGGTGGTTAGTGCTAGCCTCTGCACCGGCTAACACTAAGTACCGCCTTAATAATGGACGCTGTCAATCAGCCAACTGCCATTATCTAGGCACTAATAAAGTTTGAAAAAAAAACACAAAGACAATTCTTTTTTATTGAAATAAGAAATCCCCAACAAAACCCTCGTTAACCATTTTATTAAAATTTGAAAAAACGCAGATCTACGCAGTAGTCCAACGAATCGTAGATGTAGTCCAATCGGTACATCAAAATCTGCAACAACATAAAAAAACAGTTATCAATGTGAACAATACCAATACTTCTACTCACCTACACACATATATACACGCACACACAAACAAACAACCATAAACAGACACACACATATATACACAAACACAACAAGATATACACACACACATAAACAGACAAACACACACATATACACGAACTCACACATATACAAACAAAAACACACATATCCAAACACACACACACACAGTTATACACACATACACGAACACATATACACAAACACACCCATATATACACACAAACACACACCCATATACACACATATACACATATACAAAAACACACACAAACATCTACACACAAACATATACACAAATACACCCATATATACACAAACATATACACAAAACACATATACACAAACACACCCATATATACACACACACATATAAAAACAAAAACAGACAGTCACATACCCAAACACACATATATACACAAACACACACATACACAAACACGGTTTCTTTTAAATGCTGCTAGGGAACCCGCTCGATCCACTATATAAGGCTGCGCTACAGTGCAGCATTTAAAAGAAACAGGATCCTGACCTGTCCATAGAGTTTAAGGCAGCACAGAGTATTTCAGGAGATGAGCGTGCAGATTCAGTGCTGCTGCGAACTCTGCTCTTACCATTACGTAGCTCTCAGTCTGTTACCTCTCCTCCACTCCTGTCCTCCAGAACACCTTCACATGATTGGCAAGTCACCACGTAATGGTAAGAGCAGAGTTCACAGCAGCACAGAGTATTTCAGGAGATGAGCGTGCGGATCTTGTGCGGGGTGGTGACTTGCCAATCATGTGAAGGTGTTATTGAGGACAGGAGTGGAGGAGAGGTAACAGACTGAGCTACGTAATGGTAAGAGCAGAGTTCACAGCAGCACTGAATCTGCACGCTCCTCTCCTGAAATACTCTGTGCTGCTGTGAACTCTGTTCTTACCATTACGTAGCTCAGTCTGTTACATCTCCTCCACTCCTGTCCTCTATAACACGTTCACATGATTGGCAAGTCACCACCACGCACAAGATCCGCACGCTCATCTCCTGAAATACTCTGTGCTGCTGTGAACTCTGCTCTTACCATTACGTGGTGACTTGCCAATCATGTGAAGGTGTTCTTGAGGACAGGAGTGGAGGAGAGATAACAGACTGAGAGCTACGTAATGGTAAGAGCAGAGTTCACAACAGCACTGAATCTGCACGCTCATCTCCTGAAATACTCTGTGCTGCCTTAAACTCTGTGGACAGGTCAGGATCCTGTTTCTTTTAAATGCTGCACTGTAGCGCAGCCTTATATAGTGGATCGAGCGGGTTCCCTAGCAGCATTTAAAAGAAACAGGATCCTGACCTGTCCACAGAGTTTAAGGCAGCACAGATTATTTCAGGAGATGAGCACGGGCAGCCGTTCGTTTTTCCGAGCCGTGCTCCCATCATGCACACGACCGTAAAAACACCCGTTATTGCGGGTCGTAATTACGACCCGCAATAACGGGCTCATAGACTTCTGTTACCCACGGGTACCTTTCCGTATTCTCACGGGAAGGTGCCCGTGCCGTTAAAAAAATAGAACATGTTCTATTTTTCTATTTTACGGGCCGTGCTGCTATAATTATAATGACAGCACGGTTCGCAAAAGCGGCCGGCTGCCCGTGGCCGGCCGGCCGTGCTCGTAGTTACGAGTCGTAATTACGAGCACGGCCCGTGAAATAAAAAAATAGAACATGTTCTATCTTTTTAACGGCACGGGCACCTTCCCGTGAGAAAACGGGAAGGTACCCGTGGCTAACAGAAGTCTATGGGCCCGCTATTTCGGGTCGTAATTACGACCCGTGATAACGGGTGTTTTTATGGTCGTGTGCATGAGGCCCCGTAATGACGGGTGGCTACATGTGTGCACCCGTCATTACGGCAGCGTTGCTAGGCGACGTCAGTAAGGGTATGTGCACACACACTAATTACGTCCGTAACTGACGGACGTATTTCGGCCGCAAGTACCGGACCGAACACCCTGCAGGGAGCCGGGCTCCTAGCATCATATTTATATACGATGCTAGGAGTCCCTGCCTCTCCGTGGAACTACTGTCCCGTACTGAAAACATGATTACAGTACGGGACAGTTGTCCTGCAGAGAGGCAGGGACTCCTAGCATCGTACATAAGTATGATGCTAGGAGCCCGGCTCCCTGCACTGTGTTCGGTCCGGTACTTGCGGCCGAAATACGTCCGTCATTTACGGACGTAATTAGTGTGTGTGCACATACACTAAATAGTCACTGTTCAGGGTGCTGAAAGAGTTAACTGATCGGCAGTAACTGTTTCAGTACCCTGGACAGTGACTACCGATCACAGTACCTGTAAAAAAAAAGACGTTCATACTTACCGAGAACTTTCTGCTTCCTCCAGTCCGGTCTCCTGGCCGTTGCCTTGGTGACGCGTCCCTCTCGACATCCGGCCCGACATTCCTTGATGACGATGCAGCCTTGTGAGCGCTGCAGCCAATCACAGGCTGCCGCGGCCTCTGCAGCCAATCACAGGCTGCAGAGGCCTCTGCAGCCAATCACAGGCTGCCGCGTCAGAAAAGGTCGGACTGGAGGAAGAAGAGGGACTCGTCAACAAGACAACGACCGGGTACGTATGAAATGCTTTTTATTTTATTTTTAATCAGCAGCCTCTTTTCTCTATCAGTGATTGATAGAGATAAGTGGCTGCCGATTTGTATAATGTTTTTGACCGGGTTCGGTCAAAACGGGTTCGGCCGAACCCGGTGAAGTTCGGATTCGCTGCGAACCGAACTTTACCGGAAGTTCGGACCGAAACCGGGTTCGGTTGTCCCGGTTCGCTCATCTCTACTAGAGAACATATACGTGATATCTTGGGGGCCAGTGAGGTAGATGATCCGACAAAACTGAAGACTATACCTCGGCATTTTAAGAGGTATCATGACTGCAATCCGAAATCATTGATAGGATACATTGTGGCATCAGGGGGGGGAATGTGAAGAGGGTTTTGGCGCAAAGGGAATCCAAATGGATTGTCATGTTGGGCTCCATGACACCACGGGGCCTTAATGAAAACCTTAGTTTCGTTCCATTTCTGTAATAACCTATCTCACAATCTCTATTACCGACTTGTTTTTAGTATATATTTTCTGTATTTTAATTTTGTGTTGCTCTATATGTTTCCTGTTCATTAGGCATCGTATGTGGTATATTAAATATCTGCTGCCCTGCTATGTGAATCGAGCCGGATTGGACCTTTGAGAGACGGCGTGTTCAATATCAGCCTACCTGTCTCCAATATATTTGAACTGTACTTGCTGTACGCAGACAGGGTGGAATAATATAATCAATTTTTTCCTGCCGTGTCTTTCATTGTATGTATGTCTGGTCTTTGATATGTATACTGAGCCGTGTGAACTACTGTCACTATTTATGTATGTTTTTGTGTATCTAATTGATGCATGTGACCATTATTATACTATTGGGGATATTTTAACTGTTTTATTCATTGCTATCACGTTTTTTATTGATGTGCGTGATATGGATCTACAACCTAATATATATATACTATGATTCAACTATTGTTTGTATAATACGCTGATTGATGGCATAATCATGTATTATGAATATTATATATTGGTATCGGGTGGGGATTGATTGGTGTACCTAATTAATAATCCTGCTATATGATATGCGGGATACTTATGACTGAAAGCACTAATCTTATGCATTATGTCTTTCACTGTAATATTGTGCGACACTTTTTGTCGTTCAGTATAACAGAGTCTTTTGTCACTGTATGGCTTACGCCTCCTCTGTTTGTTAATGCACGTGGGTCACTTGTGTACCCCCTAATATTTTTGTTTGTACCTTTTTACTTTATTTGGTGTCACGTCAGGCACTTGAAACTCTCCTTCTGTTTTGTTCCCCTTTTTCTTCACTTTTTATATACTTTATAACATATAATGGCATCTAGTCGCCTCCACACACACAAATGTTTGGTGGCCGTAATTTTATATACCCCGTTTTTACATCACCACACGCACACATTGCTCCATATACACTATATGACCTCTCTACTGTAAATTCATACAGATCTCTTTACATGCATAGATACATATGTACAGACAAATAGGTGGCTCCTGACCAATGACATGGGTATGACAGGTGCATTCGGCTTTATTCTACGGGGCTTAGTATAGATAATATGGGGACGAGGTGATTCGCTGGTGTGATACATCAGGGTCACGGCTACATTGGATACTTCTATGCCCGGACTGTGGCGCCCTTGTGCGCATGCCCGCTGTGGCGGCTGACGGCGACGCTCTCCCCCTTCGCTTCCCATGGCTCATTGCGCATGTCCGGAACTCTCGTTACGCGTCGGGAGCCCGGACATGTGCTGCAGTGCCGGAAGCCGGATGTGGGGATTGCCTCGCTTCCGGCGGTCCCAGCTGGGATGCGCCGCTGAATGGCATCACGATCCCATGGCATGGTTAGTATAAATGGGATTAAACAATACAGCACACATTAACTTACATCCCCCTGAGGAAGCACTACGTGGCGAAACGCGCGTCGGGGTCTATGTTACGGAGCGGACACCTCTCACTTCATACCACTTCATCCCATCTATGGGTAAGTCTGCATCTTAGTCATTTTTTGTTTGATTCAACTACCATCCAGTACGATATATAGTGCACCCCTCTTCCACTCAAACTAGTTATTTATGGAGACATTGTTCTCCCTTCCTTACTCTTGAGCTAAATGGTGTATTGATTGTATACTTAATTGTGAATCTGGTACTCAGTCTAACATGTATGCAGCTACCCTTGGTGAATTGGTGGCTATAACACTCGGTGCGGTCTCCGCTTTTATACTAGAGTTCTCTTTGTGCTATTTTAGTATGTACATTGTCTGTATAATAAAGATTTAACTTTTTATATTATATACATTGGCGTTAAAGGCTCTTATTTTTCTCTTAGTGGTATATATAGAAGTTATTATCCAGCTAGGGCAGGCGGGATGAGTCAGGCTGAGACAGTTTCCTATCTGCAAGCAGCAAAATGAACTTTCTTCTCTCTTGCTTTCCTTCTCTTTAAGCAGGTTTGTTTCCCTGTATTAATTTCTAGTTCAGGCCAGAAGCTTTCTGAACTAAATATGCTGTGAGACCCAGTATTATCACAGGCTGTCTTCCCTCGTTCCTCTCCTGGAACCGACTCCTCTCCAACTTCCCCTGCAATGCCTCATGGGAACTGCCTCGGACCCTCCTCTCCAGCCACACCCTTTACAGGCTGGAAAAACAGGTTGAATGACAATTCTGCATCACTAGGTGGCAGCATAACACAACAAATCACATTATGTTCAATGCATTACAATGTAAACAATACTCCTCTTCGGTATAGTCAGGACACTACATACACCCCTGCTTTAACAAAAGCCGTCCTTGGCGTCTGCAACGATGGAGGAACTGCAACCCTAGGAATGGAAAAGTCAGGCACATATCAAGCATATATTAAAACAGTGCAATATATTACTTTCACGAAGAGTCTCACCAGTCCTTTAAGGCACTAGAATAAGGAATATGGGCGACGACTCTTGTTCAATGTAAAGTTCCTGTATCAACTGTTGGGGAATAGGGATGTGGGTTCCTCATATAAACTTGTGGGGTACAAGAGTTCTTAACCCAACCGGGACAGTGTCCAAAAGTTCGGCACGGAATAACTTGGGTAAATATAGCAAAGTCATTCAATGTTCAAGTAAAAAGTATGAGGTAGAGAAAATGTTCAATTCTATGATGAAACAGTTAGTCGAGATACCTGGCGGGTAATTTACCCCTGGTGCTCCTCTCTGGTCTTCTAATAGGTTTTTCCTCGAAGAAAGCTGGTTCTGGGTTCATCTGTTGCTCTGGGCTGGCTGAGGACCCTGGCTGTGATGTTATCTGAGTCTCAACTTGATCCGGAACACTTTTGTCAGGGACAATGAAGGAAATTAAAGGCCCAAAGAACCAATCCAAAGGAGAAAAATCAGGCATCTGTGTCTCTGGTGACGGTAAAAGTTTCTCAACAACAGGAGGTTTCTCAACGATTTCAGCCTCTGCAGGAACAAACTCTTTTTGACACAATTTAAGTCTGTTACGATGGACTACTTGAGGTGCTCGGCCTTCTTTCACTATTTCGTACATGGCTGTGTCAGGATATGGGTTGGCTTTGATGGTGTACGGTTCTGTTTCCCACTTGGTGTCCAGTTTGCTCGTTCTGTGATTATTCTTGAGCCAAACATGATCACCAATCTTAAAAGGCTCGACTCTAGCATGCAAGTCAAAGTCCATTTGTTGCTTCTTGCGGGCTTCCTCCATTCGACTTTCAACAATTTTGTTGGCATCAGGCACTGACACATCCAGGTCTAAGTCAGCTGGTAATTTTTTCCTGACGACCAAACATGAGGTAGTAGGGAGTGTACCCAGTGGAACAGTGTACAGTGTTGTTGTACATGTAAACTAACTCTGGTAGCAGGGTTGGCCAATTAGTTCTCCTGTGAGATGGCACAGTCCTCAGCATCTCTATAAGCGTCTTGTTCATCTTTTCACAGAGGCCATTGGTAAGCTGTTGTACGGAGCTTCTGACAACTGTAGAGAGAACACAGTTCTTGGAATAGCTGAGATTCAAATGCTGACCCTCTGTCAGTCAGGATCTTCTCAGGACATCCATAGGGTAGGATGAAGTTTTTCCAGAAAACAGCGGCAGTGGTTTTGGCTGTCAAGTCTCGCACAGGTACTGCAACCGCAAACTTGGTGTAGTGATCGATGATGGTCATTGCATATGTGTATCCAGATCTGCTAGGCTCAAATTTGACATGATCTATGGCCACGATCTCCAAAGGTCGGTGACTTACGATGGGATGTAATGGAGCCTTCTGATCATGTTTTTCACCTCTGCTTAGAGCACAAGCTTGACACTCTCTGCACCAATTCTCAATATCTTCACGCATTCCTATCCAATAGAAGCGTCTGCGGATTGTGGCTTCTGTTTTTTGTACACCGAAGTGTCCCGATCTGTCATGGTGGGCTTCTAGTACTGTTCTTGCATCTCGACGGGGTACTACTACTTGATGTAGACGGTCACCAGTGATGGGATCCAGAGTGCTGCGTAGCATCAGACCTTTTTTTATGAAGAGTCATCTCCTCTGTCTCCAGAGACGGATTAATTCAGGGTCTACATTGCCACGACGAAGTCTCTCAGGTACTCTTCTACTGACGAGAAAATCTTGTAGCTCTCCCATCACCCGACTCTCTGCTTGAAGTTTAATCCATTGCTCCTTCTCTTGGAGTGATTCTGAACTCTGTTGCTGGGAGAAAAGTCCTTTCTCCATGATGGTGATTGTGTTCTGCTGGGTGAAGCGGGTGTAGAAGGATGGCATTTCTACTTCTTCCCAGTCTTCTTCATTCTGAGCAGGTACTTCATCGGTTGGCAGGCGGGATAATGCGTCCGCATTCTCATTGCATTTGCCGGTTCTGTACTTGACCACGAAGTCGTAGTTTGCAAGACGAGATGCCCACCTTTGCTCTAGGGCTCCCAGCTTGGCTGTGTTCAGATGTGCAAGGGGGTTGTTGTCTGTGTAGACTACGAATGGTGTTGCCGCGAGGTAGTCTTTGTACTTCTCGGTTACAGCCCACACTAACGCGAGGAACTCCAATTTGAACGAGCTGTAATTTGGGTAATTTTGTTCAGTCCCTTTAAGCCCCCGGCTGCCAAAGGCTATTACCCGTTCCCTTCCCTCTTGCATTTTGGTCAGGATGGCTCCAAGAACTTTCTTGCTGGCATCCGTGTAGAGGCAGAAAGGTTGACTGTAGTCTGGATAACCAAGGATAGGTGGCTCAATCAGCTTCTGTTTCAGCAGCTGGAAGGCAATCTCTTGATCCTCAGTCCATTCAATAGGAATTGGTCTTTTCAGATGTTCCTTTGAGTGTCCTCTGAGAAGCTCTTGTAGAGGCTCTGCAATCTGGGCGAAATAGGGTATAAAGCGCCTGTAACAACCTGCGAATCCCAGGAAACTTCCCACCTCTTTTACTGTGGTGGGAGTAGGCCAATCCTTCACAACAGCAATCTTTTCTGGGTCAGGCATCACACCCTCAGAGCTAACAACGTGTCCCAAGTAGTTGACTTGTGGCTTCAGCATATGGCACTTGGATGGTTTCACCTTGAGACCATGCTTAATGAGAACCTGGAAGACCTCAGCCAGATGTTGTAGGTGGTCTTCATAGGACTTAGAGTAGATGATCACGTCATCCAAATACAGCAGAACAGTCTCAAAGTTCTTGTGGCTCAGACAGCGCTCCATCAACCTCTGAAAAGTTCCAGGTGCGTTACAGAGTCCAATTGAATTCAAATAGGCCCAGTGGTAAATGCTGTCTTCTCAATGTCTTCTGGGGCCATAGGTACCTGCCAGTACCCACTTGTCAAATCCAGGGTGGAGAAATAAGCAGCTTTTCCCAAAGCAGTCAAGGACTCTTCTATGCGTGGTAGAGGATAGGCATCTTTGTGGGTTATATTGTTAATTTTCCGGTAGTCTACGCAGAATCGCATCTTGCCATCTTTCTTTTTGACTAAGACAATAGGTGCAGCCCAAGGGCTGTGACTGTCCCGAATCACCTTGGCATCCTTCATTTCTTTTATCATCTTCTTGACAGGTTGGTACATAGTGGGTGGTATGGGCCGGTATCTCTCTTTAATTGGAGGATGAGAGCCAGTTGGGATATTGTGCTTCATTATGCTGGTCTTCCCGAAGTCCAGGGGATGTTTACTGAAGGCCTGATGGTATTCTCTTGAGACTTCCAATACTCCTTCAATTTGTTCAGCAGGCGTGGCAATATCCCCAACACAAATTTCTGACCACCATGGTGTAGATGAATTCTCTTCTTGTGTACTCTGTATTTGAGTGGACTGTTGGGCAGCAACTGTTGAAACTTCCACAATGTCTTGGAATGTGACCTGTAATAACTGGGCAACAGAGTAGTATTTCTTTAATTCCACAGGGATGTCACTCAGATTCAAGAGGCGGATGGGTACCTTTCCGTGGGAAACGGTCACTAGACTTCTTGCAGCAAGCACCATAGGATGTTCTTCAAGATGGAGGGGTTCTACTAAGGCTTGGTAGTCTTGGCCTCGTATCCCTGGGCGAGCATGGCACCACAGCAGGGTTTTGGTACCGGGTTTCAGGATCACTGGACGGACATCTCTAATGCGGGCACGGCAGATCTCTCCTCTGACGTTGGCAAACTTCTGCTGAGCGCACAGCACACGAATAGTCTGTTGGATTACTTTCTGCGCAGAGTGTGAAGCTGTTGGCAGGGATCGGTGTAGGGCATCTAGCATTTCCCCATAACAATTCCTTAGGATGTTCATTCCGAGCACCACTGGAGACATGTCTTCATCATGGACCTTTACTACGATCACACCTTTCTGTGTTAGGTTAATCTCTCCCACTTGAACGGTGGGTTCCCAGTAACCTTGCAGGGGTACTGTCTGACCATTGCTTGCAATAACATTCAGCCAAACTTCTGGTGGCTGCATCAATAGGTTGCTGCTCCAGTATTTCTCAAACATGGCTTTCTGTATGGTGGTGACTTGCGAACCAGTGTCCAGCAGAGCTGTAAAGGGTACCCCATTAATGTGGATGGTGACTAATGGATGGGGCCCGACATACCTGGTCAGCCAATTTGGATCTTCTGGACCTAGTGTTCTTCCACCCGAGGGATGTTCTTCTGACCGCCAGCACTCTCTCTCCACATGACCACTTTTGTGGCAGTGTCTGCAGATGGGCCTTCCATGAGTATCAAACCTGTCTGTAGGCAATCTTCCAGATCTCCTGTAGTATCCCTTGCTCGCACTGTCAGTAGGACAACTCCTATGCTGTGGGGACTCACACTCTGGCTGAGGACGCATCTCTAACTGTTCAAGCTTATGACACACCTTCTCCAAGCTCTTAGTCAGGATTGCGACTTGGTCCTTTAAATCAGCCACTGCATCTGGAATCTGTACTTGTGCACCCTTTGCAGCAATGAGATTATTTCCTGGCAACACAGGACACATGAGTTTAGCATCTCCATAACTGTCAGCAGGACACACAGCAAATTTGGTTGATTCTTGGTTGAGTTCTACCCCCAGGATTCTGATGGACAATTCTTTAAAATCCAGGAACGTACTTTCAGGATGTTGAGCAGACAGCATCTTTAGTTGACTTTTCAGAGACTTTGTTTCAGCTCCTTCAATAAACTGCTCCCGCAGTGTGTTATATGCATTCTGTGCTTCACGTGGGTCCACTTCTATAACGGCCCTCAGTGCCTCCTGTAGGGATAAAGCATAGTCTCTAAGGGACTCACCGGGCTGTTGTTTCTTGCTAAAGAAGCGCATTTTCAATTCTGATACCGTCCTGGTTTCAAAGGTGACCAGTAGTCTTTCAAGAATCTGTTCTACTGTCTTTCTTTCTGAATGAGGCCATGACTTTACCTCTCTCAATGCAGCGCCCCCTAGCTGGCCAATGAGAATTTCCACCTTCTGTTCTGTTGACACTGGATATAACCGGAACATAGCAAGCATTTTCCCTTTAAATTCTCTCAGGGTATGTGATTCACCTTTGTAGCGGGGGAGCTAGGGTGCTCCAAAATAATACGGCATGGTTAGTGGCATTATATGCCTGGTTGTGGGTGATCCACCTCGGCTGGGGGAGCCGTTATCGCTGTCATCAGACATTTCTAATATAAATTCCTATCGTTGCCCCTAGCAACGAGATGCTCCGTAGCAGAATGTGTAGTAAGTCACTTATTTGTGCTCACTGATGCGATAAGTTCATCTTTACTTGGGCTGAATTGTAAAAACTTTCAGCGGTACTCACTGTTTTGGAGCCGGAACCTCTTTCTCTGTCTTTTTGGAATATAAGCGGCCGCTTTGACTCAGATTCTGTACTTTTCAAGATGGCGGCGCCCATCTACCTCCAGTGGTTCCGGCTAGTTTCTCCTTCCCCACTGCAACAGTAGGTAGGAACTTTGGTTCCACTGTAGTGGTTTGTAACCTGAGGTTCCTTGCTGTTGCTGGGCAGATTCTCTGCTTTCCCACCTTCAAGTGAGCGGGGGTGGAACTAAGAGCAGTTGTGATGCAGCAGACAATTCAATGCAAACAGTCTCTAATGTCACTTTTGTTCTGCTAAAACAATGATCAATTCAATGTAAAAGTCTCTAATCTAATACCCCCTGAGGAAGCTAGAATAGCGAAACGCGCGTTGGGGTGTTATTTTTCCTTTTTTGTTACGGCGATCACGTGGATCGCAGGCGCAACATTGCTGATATGGGTAAGTTTCTGACTTAGGGGCTCTCTCTGGTACTTGCCGGACGGGCCCTTTTTGTTCACCATTGGATACATACACGGTATATTCCCCATGTGATACCTGATATGGGGGGTCCCCCTTCTTTTTGCTGGGTAAACCTTTCTAAAAGTCACTAAGGGGGATTTTCATGATATATGGGAACATGTCCAGTGCTTTTGCTGTAACGAGCTAGTCAGTAGACTGTGTGTAACGTACATCTGTGCAATATACGCACTGATCACCTGATCTTCCATTCATTTGTAGTGTCCACTACATACTTATTCCTGTGGATGGGTGGAATATATATCTTGTCATGTTTTTGACCAGGTGCTTATATGCATTTTTTCCCTGCGATTTGGCCATCTTGCGACGTGATCCAGCTATTACATGTCATCTTTTAGATACCTCGTTGTGTTTTTATCATCATATATGTTATATTTGATATGTTTATGTATTTATATGCAATAAAAATTGTCTTTTTTTACATGTAGCCTTGTGACTCATGTTTCTCATTGTTTTTGTATGATATAGTAGAGTCCTGCTACTCTGTGATGTAACAATTTGGGGGTACTTTGTACACATGTGCTGATTGGTACCTAACCACTTACTTGCTCCTGTGAGACATCTATCTATAAACTGTATTTTCTGTGTTCTTCACAGCTTCTGGCTCCAGGCCCAATATGGATTTTCGATTGCGAGACCAATCGTGGATCTCGCAACTCAATGAGGTTTTCAAAGAGGATTTTAATTTGCTTTTAGATAGCAATGGCAAAGATACGAGGGTATTGATTAATAGGCTTAAAGAATTGCTTAAATTAAGAACAAAAATATGGTGGAATAAGGCCTTCTTGGATAGATACCTAAGTAAAAACCTGATTCCAAGAGGTCTGAGAATACAGGTCTTCCCCTCCTTTCCCATTGAGGAAGATAATTTTAAGGATAAATGGGAAATCCTATCCACAACCTGTTCACGGGGCTTTATGGATCTTTTGATCCAGTCAAATATCGCTACTCTGGTGGGAATTGAAAAGGAAATTGATGAAATACAAGTGTCCCTTAAAAAAGATCTCTCTAATGATGCTCTAGACAAATTAAATATAGATCTAGACACAGATTTCCAGAAATGGGAACAGGAGATATGCTCCATTAAAACCAAAAAATTTCAGAGGGATGTTGCTGATTTTCAGCAGGGCAGAGTATTTAAATGGCGGCAAGGAAGGCCACGTACTAATTCTCGCTCTAGATCAGGGTCCATATCCTCCCAAACCTCAGATGAACACACAGGGAACAGATGGAATGGAGAAATGGCGTCAAACAAACAAGATCCTATTTTTCCGAGGAGAAATAGAGAGAGGCAAGTCGCTAAGCGTAAGACCCCTTCTCCCTATCAAAGGAGTAAAAAGTCAAAAAACCTTGAGGTAATTAATCTATCTAAGCATACCCTCTCCGACACACAATGTTATATTTTGAACAAGGGACTAACGTTTTCTCCAAGTAATTCGTTTGATTACTTCACAGCTTTAAAGGATCTTCATCTGTTTTCACGGAAGCTGATCCTGAGGAAACTGCACAGTAGGGGTGACCTCGATATGGGCTTGAATAGTGAAATGGAAAGAGAAGCCCTGGCAGCTCTAGAGGAGCTTTTATATGAACAAATTTCCCCGCAACAAGGTGGGTTTCCATCCTCGATACTTCCCAGATCAACAAGGTTTCCCCCCATGTCCCTTTGCCCACAGGTGGAAATTTTCACCAAACTAGTGATGGAGGATTTTCAACAGATCTCAATTAATAAACACTATGATAACCTGACGGCAAATCAAAGAATAGCACTTAAACAACTACAATCTTATAAAGATGTGGTGTATAAACCAGCGGACAAGGGGGGAAACATTGTGATCTGGCCAACCAACCTATATGAGAGGGAGGCTTTCCGTCAGTTGAGGGATAAACAAACATACGAGAAGCTCTCATATAGTCCCATAGGTACTTTTTCCTCAGAACTGGGTAAAATACTTGATATGGCACTGGAGAAAGGGATAATTCCCAAAAAAGTGTTTGACGGCCTTATGGTCCAATACCCTAAAATCCCCACTTTTTATCTGTTACCCAAAGTTCACAAAAATCCACTGGAACCACCGGGGAGACCTATAGTGTCGGGGATAGATGGGCTATGCGACCCGATATGTAGGTTTATTGACTTTTATCTTAAACCGCTAGTTGAAACACTGCCCTCTTATTTAAAAGACACAACGGATTTGCTTACAAGAATGGATGGGATTGTACTGGAATCAGATATGCTGCTGGTGACGGCGGATGTCGAGTCTTTATATACAAGCATTCGACATCGCGATGGGGTGACTGCGGTCCGCTTCTTCTTGGAGATGAGCAACTGGGACAGCCTGATGAGAGATCTGATTATTGAACTTTTGGAATATATACTTACCCATAATCTGTTCGTGTTTAAGGACACCTTCTATGTACAAAAGCAGGGCACTGCGATGGGTGCGGCATGCGCTCCGGCATATGCAAACCTGTTTCTCGGTTTTTGGGAGAGACAGGTTTTGCAGGGTGGCGGTGCCCATGCCGCTGACCATGTGCAGTGCTGGCTGCGCTACATAGATGATGTATTTATCATCTGGCAGGGTAGCGAGCCATTGCTGAATGAATTTATGGAGGCATTGAATACGAATACATTCAACATCAAATTGACATTCACTTCTGATACACGTAGAGTGGATTTTTTGGATGTGACTATTGAGGCGGATGCAGAGGGAGCATTACAGACTGATGTCTTTAGAAAAGAGACGTCGGTTAACTCCCTGCTGCATGCCACCTCAGCACATCCACACTCCACCACCAGAGCTGTCCCAGTTGGTCAATTTCTTAGAATGAAGCGGATCTGCTCCTCTGAGCAAAAATTTGAGGAGCAATCACAGGACCTCAAAGAGAGATTTCTAGCTCGGGGCTATAGCCAAAGATGTATTAAACAGGGATATAGTCGTGCCAAAAACACAGAACGCAAGAACCTGTTACATCTTACAGGTGCAAAAAAGAAGGATCAGAGGGATAACAAAATTAGATTTATCTCCACTTTTAACAACCAGTGGCAAACAATGCGATCAGTTCTGGAGAAACATTGGCCGATTTTACACACTGAACCTGTATTCTCTAAGGCTCTACCAACTTACCCCCAAATGACGGCGAGGAGAAACAAAAATCTGAGAGACATACTGGTGAAGAGCCACTATGTGCCACTGCAATCCAACCCATTTTCTACACGAGGCCCAATTCAGGGATGTTATCCCTGTGGGGACTGCGTAGCATGCGCAAATATAGTACGGACAACTTCCTTTAATTCCGTGAAAGATAAACGCCTGTTTAAAATTTTGCATTACATCTCATGCAATACGACCCATGTTATTTACTATGCAACATGTGGATGTCCCAAGGTATACATTGGGCTAACATCTAGACAACTCAGGGTCCGGGTCCGTGAGCATGTGAGGGATATCCTGGCTGCGAAGGATATTAGTGACGTTACACTATTGAAGACGATCCCGAGACATTTCAAATTATACCATGGATGTGACCCCAAAACCTTTCTGGCACGGGGCATAGACTTGGTACATTGTGGTGTGAGAGGGGGTAATGCTAATAAGATTCTAGCACAAAAGGAGTGCAGGTGGATCACCACCCTTGGAACCATGACCCCCTTGGGTCTGAATGAGAAACTGAGCTTCTCTGCCTTTCTATAGATCATAGAAAACAACCTAATACCCATATAAATAACGTTAGATCTGTCCATTGCTTATTTATTATTTTGAGGTGATTTTAATATATATATTTTTTGTGCATTTGTCCTACCTTTTTCTGTTATTGATTGTGTGTTCTTGTATCCTGGTCTAGACTTTGTTGAACTCTCCCACTGTGAGTTGTCCTTCTGGATGGCTGTGCTACTGGAAACATCTGAAAAACAAAGATTGGATCAATAATGGGCGGACATAGAGATGAGAATTATGAACATTCTGTCCCTCTATTGATATATTGATATATTGATATACAATTTTAATGTATAACCGATGATAGGCTATCTACTGTACGCTGCTTGTGTCGGAATATTATTGTAATAACTTTTCCCTTTTTTCATTTTTAATGATGGATAATGTATGTGCGTTCTTTTTGCGCATGTTGTACACCTTTGTTTGCTGTACTGTAGATGGTACAATGTTTAGTATCACCTTTTATGTCCTTCACTTATTGTGGTTCATGACCCAATTGGTCATATTTCACTTTATTTTGTAAATTATTCAATATTCTTATTGATTTCGTCACTTATCTATTCTCTCACGTCCCAGTGAAAATTTTGGTACGATTGACTACTAATACAACTAACAGGAGTACGTAACAGCTTTATTGTAATAGATCTTTTCTGACTTTTTTGTATGGTATAAATTATATCACTATTCATCATTTATCACTTTTTCACCCTTAATGGAATAGTTTCATGTATATGTTATCATTTCCTCATAATTTTGCACTATTTTCATCACTATAAATTTATAATTGTTGGCATTAGTGCCAATAAATGTTACCTTATTTGGGCACTTTTTCTTAGCACTTATTCTCACATACAGTTTATGGGGCATATACCGTTTATATTCTTACAGTGATACAGCAGTAGACAGTAGCAGATAGAGAGATATATACACCTATCGAATACTCACGATACTCTGGGGGAGCGCGTGCTGTAGGGTTGTCGGATCTGTCCCTCTCTCTCCTCTCGTCTCTACGCCGTCTGCGCGCTGTTGTTGTCCCCATGGAGACTAGTCTCCGGGGACACGCGTGCGCGTTAGCGGTGTGACGACAGGCGACTGAGGTAACATGATCTTTGACTTTACCCTGCGCATGCGCCGTTGACCAAGGAGGAGTGAGTATACACGGAACGTTCGAGTCAGCATAATGAGGGACAATATATAAGGTGCACAGGATATAGTTGAGATTATACCCCCTGAGGAAGCTAGAATAGCGAAACGCGCGTTGGGGTGTTATTTTTCCTTTTTTGTTACGGGGATCACGTGGATCGCAGGCGCAACATTGCTGATATGGGTAAGTTTCTGACTTAGGGGCTCTCTCTGGTACTTGCCGGACGGGCCCTTTTTGTTCACCATTGGATACATACATGGTATATTCCCCATGTGATACCTGATATGGGGGGTCCCCCTTCTTTTTGCTGGGTAAACCTTTCTAAAAGTCACTAAGGGGGATTTTCATGATATATGGGAACATGTCCAGTGCTTTTGCTGTAACGAGCTAGTCAGTAGACTGTGTGTAACGTACATCTGTGCAATATACGCACTGATCACCTGATCTTCCATTCATTTGTAGTGTCCACTACATACTTATTCCTGTGGATGGGTGGAATATATATCTTGTCATGTTTTTGACCAGGTGCTTATATGCATTTTTTCCCTGCGATTTGGCCATCTTGCGACGTGATCCAGCTATTACATGTCATCTTTTAGATACCTCGTTGTGTTTTTATCATCATATATGTTATATTTGATATGTTTATGTATTTATATGCAATAAAAATTGTCTTTTTTTACATGTAGCCTTGTGACTCATGTTTCTCATTGTTTTTGTAGTGGTTTGTAACCTGAGGTTCCTTGCTGTTGCTGGGCAGATTCTCTGCTTTCCCACCTTCAAGTGAGCGGGGGTGGAACTAAGAGCAGTTGTGATGCAGCAGACAATTCAATGCAAACAGTCTCTAATGTCACTTTTGTTCTGCTAAAACAATGATCAATTCAATGTAAAAGTCTCTAATCACATTCACTGTCAGTACAGCAATTTCTATCACAAGTTCCATAAGTAACACACAGTCTTTCCAAGATGGCTGCTTAACCCCACATGTGCTGGTGATAATTTCTTGCAACAATAAAGTCTCTTTAGCAGGCACAGAGGTGTATTAATCCTGTTCGTGACGCCAATTTATGTGCAACAGCCCGATGGGGGTGAGGGAAAGTGCAGAGACCAATGTTGGGAGTTGTAGTACTCACGGTGGCTGTAGTCCTCTCACACTCCTGCGGAGCTGGCACAGTGAAGGAGGGGGATCTGCATATGTATGGGTTGTAGTTGTTGATTCCCCCTGGGGCACACCCTGTGGTGCTGTCTCCTGGTGGATGGGATATGGGGTGCCCTTGTTGTTAGTGGGTGCAGTGCAGATTAACACGCAGGAGACGGTGATGTAACTTGGTATAATAATAACTCACAGTTTCTTTACTGGAAGATTGCAGGCTGCAGCTTGGTTCCACATAGAAGTTATTATCCAGCTAGGGCAGGCGGGATGAGTCAGGCTGAGACAGTTTCCTATCTGCAAGCAGCAAAATGAACATTCTTCTCTCTTGCTTTACTTCTCTTTAAGCAGGTTTGTTTCCCTGTATTAATTTCTAGTTCAGGCCAGAAGCTTTCTGAACTAAATATGCTGTGAGACCCAGTATTATCTCAGCTCTCCTCACAGGCTGTCTTCCCTCGTTCTTCTCCTGGAACCGACTCCTCTCCAACTTCCCCTGCAATGCCTCATGGGAACTGCCTCGGACCCTCCTCTCCAGCCACACCCTTTACAGGCTGGAAAAACACGTTGAATGACAATTCTGCATCACTAGGTGGCAGCATAACACAACAAATCACATTATGTTCAATGCATTACCATGTAAACAATACTCCTCTTCGGTATAGTCAGGACACTACATACACCCCTGCTTTAACAAAAGCCCACCAGGATGCCCCCCCTATCTAGCGACAAGTGGAAAAATTTTTGGGAGCTTATTACCCCATTTCTAGAAAAGGGCCATAACCTGTATGTGGACAACTACTACACAAGCATACCCCTTTTTAAAAGTTTGGTCGAACAGAACACAGGGGCTTGTGGGACCATTCGTAAAAACCGCCAGGGGTTTCCACAATTATTGGTGAATGAAAAGTACAAAAAGGGGCAGTCAGGCGGTTTTCGCAACGGAGAGCTGCTTGCCCTAAAATACAAAGACAAAAAGGATATTTTTATCCTCAGCTCGATCCACACTGATGCAACAATGGATGTTGTAGAACGAGGTTCTACTACCCAAAAGCAAAAGCCTGTGTCAATCATTGATTACAACAAATACATGGGGGGAGTAGACCTTGCTGATCAGGTTCTACAGCCATACCAGGTATCAAGAAAATCCTATACCTGGTACAAAAAATTAGTTATTTACCTATTTCAGGCTGCCACATACAACTCGTTTGTGTTATACAAAAAGGCAGGAAATTCAAATACTTTTCTAGATTACCAGGAAATGGTTATTGAAGATCTTGTTTTAGCAAATGTTGGCCCCTCTCATCCATTAGAATCTGAATCCGTCAAAAGACTCACTGAGCGACATTTTATTGCTGTAATTCCCTCAACTGAATCAAGAAAGTACCCCCAAAGAAGATGTCGTGTATGTACCAAGAAAGGAATGAGGTGTGATACCCGTTATTATTGCCCAGATTGCCCATCACTCCCAGCCTTGTGTCTCATTGGCTGCTTTCAAATTTTCCACACAGAGCCACGTTTTTAAACTCTTTATTCATTTTTTCCCATTTTAGACATTCAAGAATATAATTTAGTTTATCTTTAGTGTGCCAAAATTGTCTTGGATATTTTTGTTCTTGCCATTCTTGTCAAAAACCCATCTTCATAAATGAACCACCAGCCAAAGTATACCCAAAAAAAAAAATGTACCTAAAGGGGTTGTCCGATGAAAAGAAAAACTATTTAGCATTTTGCTTTTGTGAAATAAATAAACTTTCTAATATACTCTATTTTTAAAACCTGCACGGGTTGCAGGTTTTAGTCCCCATTGTGTGGACCCAGAAGTGTGGAGCTGCGATTCTTGCTGGGATGCGTCAACACAATCTCCGGGAGAAGGAGCATACCCCTCCTCTCTGTGTGTTGATAATTCGGATGAAGGGGCTGGCTGCCTGGCTCAATTCATCAGCTATCCAGCCCCTTCCCCCTTAAGGCTTAGCTGATGAATTGAGCCAGGCAGCCAGCCCTTTTATACGTGTCATCGACAAACAGAGAGGAGAGGAACTCCTATAGTCTGTGTCGAAGCGTGGTAGCAATAACGGCCGGGTCTATGCAATGGGGAATGAAAACCTGCAATCCATGCAGGTTTTAAAAATTAAGTATATTAGAAAGTTTCTTTATTTCAAAAAAGCAAAGTAATATATTGTTAAAATGCAAGCTGAAAGCCAAAATGCACACAGTCCACTCGAGGCCCTGAAAAATGTCCAAGCAGTCGGTAATTTAAACTTATAAGGTAACTACACATTCCTTGAGGGTAAACTTTCCAAAATATGGTTGCTGTCGGGGAGTTTCCACTGGGGCTAAGGGGCTTTGCAAATGCGACATGGCCTATGCACACTATTCCAGATAAATTGGAGCTTCAAAAGCCAGATGATGCTCCTTCCCTTTTGGTTTAACTATACTCAGAAGATATTTCTTTACAAATATTGGAGTGCTTTTTCTCCTTTAGTCCCTATGGAAATTTAAAAAAATGTTCAAAACCTATATTTTATCGAAAAAAATTTCGATTTTCATTTTCACTAATTCCAATAATTTATGCAAAAAAATTCTAGGGTCTAAATGCTCACTCTACCCCTAGATAAATTTCTTGAGAGGTGTAGTTTCCCAAATAGGGTCATTTTTTAGGGGTTTCCACTGTTTTGGCCCCTCAATGGTTTTGCAAATGCGACATGGCCTCAGCAAACAATTCCAGCTAAATTTGAGCTCCAAAAGCCAAATGGTGCTCCTTCTAAGCCCTGGTGTGGGTTCAAAGAGCTGTTTCTGACCACATATGGGGTATTTCTGTGTTCAGAAGAGTTTGCTTTACAAATGTTTGGGTGCTTTTTCTCCTTTATCTATTGTGAATATGGAATAATCTGAGGTAAAACTTAATTTTACTTGAAAAAAAACGTAGATTTTCATTTCCATGACCTAATTACACTAAATTCAGCAAAAATCTGTGGGGTCAAAATGCTCACTATACCACTCAATATATTTCTTGAGGGGTGTAGTTTCCAAAATGGGGTCACGTTTGGGGGGTTTCCACTGTTTTGGTCCCTCCAGTCCGTTACAAACGCGACATGGCACTGAAAACCATTCCAGCAAAATCTGCACTCCAAAATCCAAATGGTGCTCCTACCCTTCTGAGACCTGCCGTGGGTCTATACAGCAGTTTATTACCACATATGGGGTATTGCCGTAATCAGGGGAAATTGATTTATAAATATTGGGGTGTTTTTTCTCCTTTATTCCTTGTAAAAATTAGAAAATTCTATGTTTTTTCAGGAAAAAAAATAATTTTAATTTTTACAGACCAATTCAAATAAATTTAGCAAAAACACTGTGGGGTCGAAATGCTAGCTATAGCCCTAGATACATTCCTTGAGGGGTGTAGTTTCCAAAATGGGGTCACTTTTGGGGGGTTTCAACTGTTTTGGTCCCTCCAGTCCGTTACAAACGCAACATGGCACTGAAAACCATTCCAGCAAAATCTGCGCTCCAAAATCCAAATGGTGCTCCTACCCTTCTGAGACCTGCCGTGGGTCTATACAGCAGTTTATTACCACATATGGGGCATTGCCATAATCAGGGGAAATTGCTTTATAAATATTGGGGTGTTTTTTCTCCTTTATTCCTTGTAAAAATTAGAAAATTCTATGTTTTTTCAGGAAAAAAAATAATTTTAATTTTTACAGACTAATTCAAATAAATTTAGAAAAAAAACTGTGGGGTCAAAATGCTAACTATAGCCCTAGATACATTCCTTGAGGGGTGTAGTTTCCAAAATGGGGTCACTTTTGGGGGCTTTCAACTGTTTTGGTCCCTCCAGTCCGTTACAAACGCGACATGGCACTGAAAACCATTCCAGCAAAATCTGTGCTCCAAAATCCAAATGGTGCTCCTACCCTTCTGAGACCTGCCGTGGGTCTATACAGCAGTTTATTACCACATATGGGGTATTGCCGTAATCAGGGGAAATTGCTTTATAAATGTTGTGGTGCTTTTTCTCATTTCTTCGTTGTAAAAAATTGAAAATTCTATGGTTTTTCAGGAAAAAAAATAATTTTCATTTTTACAGGCTAATTCAAATAAATTTAGCAAAAAAACTGTGGGGTAAAAATGCTAACTATAGCTCTAGATACATTCCTTGAGGTGTGTAGTTTCCAAAATGGGGTCACTTTTGGGGGATTTCCACTGTTTTGGCACCACAAGACCTCTTTACACCTGATATGGTACCTAAAATATATTCTAATAAAAAGGAGGCCCCAAAATCCTCTAGCTGCTCCTTTGCTTCTGAGGTTTGTGTTTCAGTCCATTACCACACTAGGACCACATGTGGGATATTTCTAAAAACTGCTGAACCTGGGCAATAAATATTGAGTTCCGTTTCTCTGGTAAAACTTTCTGTGTTACAGAAAAAAATGTATTACAAATGAATTTCATCAAAAAAAATAAAATTTGTAAATTTCACCTTTACATTGCTTTAATTCCTGTGAAACGCCTGAAAGGTTTAAACACTTTCTGAATGCTGTTTTAAATACTTCGAGGGGTGCAGTTTTTAAAATAAAGTGTTTTTTAAGGTTTTCAAATATATGGGCCCCTCAAAACCACTTCAGAATTGAACTGGTCCCTGAAAAAAAAGCCTTTTGACATTTTCTTGAAAATGTGAGAAATTGCTGCTAAAATTCTCAGCCTTGTAACGTCCTCGAAAAAAAAAAGGACGTTCTAAAAACAATGCAAACATAAAGTAGACATATGGGAAATGTTAAATAGTAACTATTTTGGGTGGTATTACTATCTGTTTTACAAGCAGATACATTTACATTTAGAAAAATCATATTTTTTGCAAATTTTCGCCAAATTTTGGCGTTTTTCACAAATAAATATTAAATTTATCGACCAATTTTTTTCACTAACATAAAGTACAATATGTCACGAGAAAACAATCTCAGAATCGCTTGGATAGGTATAAGCATTCCAGAGTTATTACCACATAAAGTGACACATGTCAGATTTGATAAAATAGGGCTGGTCCTGAAGGCCAAAATGAGCTTGGTCCTGAAAGGGTTAAGATTTATGCCAAAATAATTTCCTTTAGATTACTCCATGTCCTTCCCACTATTATTTCTTCGGATCAAGTGGGTCAACAGGCTCCTGATGGGACTCAGCAATTTCTTAACCTTATACAGTGGGTAGAACATCATAAAACACCTTCTCTGCTTCTGACTTTGGATGCAGAGAAGGCATTTGATAGAATTCACTGAGGTTATCTTTCGGATACCTTGGAGACATTTTGTCTGGTAGGGTTCATTAAATCTGCGATACTGGCCTTGTATTCCTTTCCTTTGGCTAGGGTATTAACCTCAGGGTTTCTTTCGGACTCCTTCTTAATAAGTAATGGAACTAGGCAGGGTTGTCCCATGTCGCCTATAATATTTGCTCTTATAATGGAACCTTTAGCAGCTTCAATTAGAGACAATCCTAGTGTTCATGGCATTATGGTAGGTCAGACCCATCACAAAATAAGTTTATATGCAGACGATGTGCTGCTTTCACTTAGTGATCCATTGCTGTCTCTGGAGGAGGTTGGCAAACTACTTAATAACTTTGCGGCGGTTTCATACTATAGAATTAATTAATCTAAATCCCAGGTACTTAATATGGGAATTGACCCTCATATACAACATCTCATCATTTTCCATATGTCTGGACAGAAAATTGCATTACATATCTAGGTATCAAATTACCTTACCTCAGGGCTTTGCTAGTTACTCATAATAACTCCCCCATTATTCCAAAGGTTTCTCAATTGCTGGAGAAGTTCTCTTCTTCCTTAGTATCCTGGACGAGCAGAATTGGCATCATTAAAATGTTTGTTTTACCGATTTATTTTATATACGTTTCGTACTGTGACTATTCCGTTACCGGCTTCTTTTTTCCCCAAATTGCAGAGAGTGCTGATGTCCTTTATCTGGGGCGGGAAACACCCAAGGGCGCGCTTATCCACTATGATTAGACCATGGCAAATGGGGGGGGATGGGGGTTCCTGACCTTCATAGATATTATATGTCCTCTACACTTGCAGAACTTAAATCATGGTGGGCTTTAAAGTGTGAAGGACCGTGGGTAGATATTGAACGTTGTGCGTAAGGGAGCCCCTCTTATTGCTGCGTTATGTAGCACATCATCTAAGGTGCGTAAGCCACATGTTCCTTTACTGGGGATGTCTATCTCTGTACTAGCATGGAAATATCTCATACGCCAATCTGCATTTACTGAATGCGCATCCTTGCTGGAACTCCCGCTCAGATTCCTATATACCTTCATTGATAATATAAATGAAGACTCATGGGAGGAGGCTGGGATTAAACACATTAATTGTCTATTTCAGGAATCTGTTGTGCGCTCCTTTACTGACCTGTCTTCTTCATTTAATATTCCCTGTACAGTTTTCTATAAATTTTTATGTGTCAGACATGTTCTGGAATCAGTAAATCTTTTTCATCCTCTCTTGGCGCGTCAGGGCCTATAATTTTTCTCTGACAAACTCCCTAGAGCAAGGGGAATCTCCCTATTTTATAATGTGTTTACTACCTATATTCCAACGGGAAAACCTTCTTATATAGTTAAATAAGAGCTGGAATTGAATTTTGTGTCGCCACTACAGAATTGGTTTAAGGCAATGGCATTTGTCAAAAGGGTATCCAAAAGCTCGGTACATTGGGAAATGTCGTGTAAGATCATTTTGTGTTGGTATCTTACTCCGGTCCGCCTCTCGAAAATGTCACCCTCTGCTTTAGATTTGTGTTGGAGGGGATGTGGGGAGAAGGGTACGTACTTACATAAATTGTGGGAGTGTAGACTTTTCCGCGATTTATGGTCTATAGCTTTCCAACTGATATCCACAGTCTAAGATACGCAAATCCCCTTAAACACAGGTTTAGCATTATGTTTTATGAATGCAGATTGTATTCCGTGGCAGAGTAGAACTGTGGGGTGTCATATTATTCTGGCTGTTAGGTTAATGATAGCCTGAAAATGGAAATGTGCGGAGGTGTTCACTAGGGTAGAACTAATAAATGAGGTTAACTTTTCGTTCCATGTGGAAAAAGCTTGGGCTATTAGTACGCATATGAACTATCAAGGCGTCACAAATAGGCTTCTACCTGGCTATACACGTTGTGCCTCATGACGTACACACTATCCCTCCATGTTTCACACACTTGCACCCCATTATCCATTTATTTCTATTGAGGCACTTCACTCATTACTGCCCCCTATATTTCACTTATAGTATTACACTTGCACACACACTATTCATTTATTATTTCTTACTACACATCCCATGCACCACACACCACTTCCCTCAAGACCAGTGGGAGTGGCTATTATTATTTAAAGCACCTGCTCACTCCTTCATCAGCGTTTCTGACCTGGCTGTGTCCATTTGTAAGTATGGCCTTTTTCGGTGGTTTTGTATATGTCCCCTTGTTTTTATCGGTTCTATTAGCACGCATATGTTTGAGAGGTTTGTTATACACTGGGGTGATTGGTCAGTATTTCTGGAGACTATTCCTGCTCCATAATCTCCTTTTCTCTCCCTCATTATTTTAGAGATTTATGTATATCCTAAATACTTGATGTCGAATATTGTGCAATAGACTTTAAATGGTATTATATGTCTGCTACAATGTAAGATTTCTTGTATAGAAGATTTACAATTTTTTTATGATTGTTTTCATCTTCATCTGCAGATGTTTATTTGCTGTTTCTTCACTTTTTTATTTTCTCATATATATATATATATATATATATATATATATATATATATATATATATATATATATATATATATATATATATATATATATATATATTATGTGATAACATTTTCATGTACCAATGCCTCATGTTGTAGGCTGCTTGTTATGTTTTTATATGACTTTCACATTCAATAAAAAAATTTATTGATAAAAAAACATGGACAGAATTTATGTTTTTGGTCACCCCGTCTCAGAAAAAAATGGTACAAACAAAAACTACAGTTCGTCACGCGAAAAACAAGCCCTCCCACAGCGATATCAACTGAAAAATAAAAAAAGTTATGGCTGTCAGAAAATGGCGACACTAAAACATGATTTTTTTTTTAGAAAAGAGTATTTTTATTGTGGTAAAGTAGTAAAACGTAAAAAAAAAATATCAATTTGGTATCGCTGTAGTCGTATTGACCCACAGAATGGAGCAAAAGTATGCTAAATGGCGGCCCGGAACATTTATTTAGGTCCTGTAGTTTTCACTAAAAACCCACATCATTATTTGCTAGACCCCACAGGTGGACCCCATAGATACAGCGGAGATGAGGAAACTTTAAGGCCTTGTGCTGCCTATAGGGCTAGTGAAGAAGTCAAAGACTAGGCAATACTGGAGCGCAGATATTTTGTATAATACCCTAAAACCCCGACCTGTGCATAACGGATTGGTTCAAAGAGCACCACACCAATCCATGGATTATTACATTTATTATTCATTGACCCCAATATTACATCAGCCTACTATGACCTGATGCACTCTGCCCAGCTTACATATATCCTGATGTACTCCGCACAGCTTACATATACCCTGATGTACTCCGCACAGCTTACATATACCCTCATGTACTCCGCCCAGCTCACATATACCATGATGTACTCCGCACAGATTACATATGCCCCACATTATAAACTGAAATACCAGTAAAACCCCAAACAAAACTACAGGGTGGGTCATTTATATGGATACACCTAAATAAAATGGGAATGGTTGGTGATATTAACTTCCTGTTTGTGGCATATTAGTATATGGGAGGGGGGGAACTTTTCAAGCTGGGTGTTGACCATGGTGGCCATTTTGAAGTCGGACATTTTGTATCCAACTTTAGTTTTTTCAATGGGAAGAGGGTCATGTGACACATCAAACTTATCGAGAATTTCACAAGAAAAACAATGGTGTGCTTGGTTTTAACGTTACCTTATTCTTTCATGTGTTATTTACAAGTTTCTGACCACTTATAAAATGTGTTCAAAGTTCTGTCCATTGTGTTGGATTGTCAATGCAACCCTCTTCTCCCACTCTTCACACACTGATAGCAACACCGCAGAATAAATGCTAGCACAGGCATCCAGTATCCGTAGTTTCAGTTGCTGCACATCTCGTATCTTCACAGCATAGACAATTGCCTTCAGATGACCCCAAAGATAAAAGTCTAAGGGGGTCAGATCGGGAGACCTAGGGGGCCATTCAACTGGCCCACGACGACCAATCCACTTTCCAGGAAACTGTTCATCTAGGAATGCTCGGACCTGACACCCATAATGTGGTGGTGCACCATCTTGCTGGAACGTGCCAGCTTCAGTGCATAAAGAGGGAAACACATCATCATGTAGCAATTTCAGATATCCCGTGGCCTTGAGGTTTCCATTGATGAAGAATGGCCCCACTATCTTTGTACCCCATATACCACACCATACCATACATTTTTGTGTTCCAACAGCCTTGGAGGGATCTATCCAATGTGGGTTAGTGTCAGACCAATAGCGGTGGTTTTGTTTGTTAACTTTACGATTCACATAAAAGTTTGCCTCATCACTGAACAAAATGTTCTGTGTAAACTGAGGGTCCTGTTCCAATTTTTGTTTTGCCCATTCTGCAAATTCAGTGCGCCGATCTGGGTCATCCTCGTTGCGATGCTGCAGCAGCTGGAGTTTGTAAGGGTGCCATTTGTGAGTAGCTAATATCCGCCGAAGGGATGTTTGACTGATGCCACTCTCCAGTGACATGCGGCGAGTGCTACGCTGTGGGCTCTTGCTGAATGAAGCTAGGACAGCCACTGATGTTTCTTCATTATAAACAAATGTCTCACAGGGACAGATAACTGGTTGGGTATAACCACCATTGGTATAAGGTACCCCCAAAATGTCACGAGCTAGCAGACTCACTAATAGCATGGCATATATTGAGGAAAAAAGAGTCCATATGCTATGTATACAGTACAAAAACTAATTTTATTACATATAATTTACATGAATCATTAGATAAAAAACATGGTGAGGTTTCTAAAAAGAAGAGATATGCATGTGGGTCACACTCAGAAGGTATGTAACCATGGGGACATGAATGAAATGGGGTATGAATGGCAGAGGAGCATACAGAAGTATAGTACAATGGAAAATATTTGTAAAGAAACAACCTGCTATCTGTCAAGTTTGCAGCTCACACTAATATATCTATATCATCCCAGAAATGGGAAGATAAGCCATCCAAGAAAAGTACCTCCTTACTCGAATGCACACCTAGTAATTTGAACAGCACTACTGATGTTCAGGGGGGGCGAACAACATAAGACCTTAGTGTCAACAATAACTGTGCCGTACACAGGATCCCCAATAGTAATACATAGTGCCATCCAGTCCAGAGATAACTGCACTCTGTATGCAGGGTGTGCAGGGTATGCACGGCTATTACTCCGGAGTCACCAGGTAGAGCCAGAGAGAGTGCACTCACCCATGGTTGAGACGATGAAAGTCGTGATCCACAAGCAGTGAAAGGCTACCCCAACGCGCGTTTCGCTGCATCAGCTTCCTCAGGGGGTCTTTCATCATACAGAGTGCAGTTATCTCTGGACTGGATGGCACTATGTATTACTATGTATTACTATTGGGGATCCTGTGTACGGCACAGTTATTGTTGACACTAAGGTCTTATGTTGTTTGCCCCCCCTGAACATCAGTAGTGCTGTTCAAATTACTAGGTGTGCATTCGAGTAAGGAGGTACTTTTCTTGGATGGCTTATCTTCCCTTTTCTGGGATGATATAGATACATTAGTGTGAGCTGCAAACTTGACAGATAGCAGGTTGTTTCTTTACAAATATTTTACTTTGTACTATACTTCTGTATGCTCCTCTGCCATTCATACCCCATTTCATTCATGTCCCCATGGTTACATACCTTCTGAGTGTGACCCACATGCATATCTCTTCTTTTTAGAAACCTCGCCATGTTTTTTATCTAATGATTCATGTAAATTATATGTAATAAAATTAGTTTTTGTACTGTATACATAGCATATGGACTCTTTTTTCCTCAATATATGCCATGTTTCTTCATTAGTGACAGTTTTCATGCGTCCACATTTGGGCAAATCCAACACTGAACCAGTTTCACGAAACTTGGCAAGCCATTTGCAAACTGTAGCATGGGAGATGGGTGGTCTCGTAGGGTGTCTTGCATTGAAATCTGCTGCAATGACCCGGGTACTGCGTTCACCAGACATCAACACAATTTCTATCCGCGCCTCACGTGTTAACCTCTGCGACATGTCAATGGCTGACAACAAAGAGAAGCTTGTAAATAACTCATGAAAGAATCAAGTAACATTAAAACCAAGCACACCATTGTTTTTCTTGTGAAATTCTCGATAAGTTTGATGTGTCACATGACCCTCTTCCCATTGAAAAAACTAGACTTGGATACAAAATGTCCGACTTCAAAATGTCCGCCATGGTCAACACCCAGCTTGAAAGGTTTCCCCCCTCCCATATACTAATGTGCCACAAACAGGAAGTTAATATCACCAACCATTCCAATTTTATTTAGGTGCATCCATATAAATGACCCACCCTGTACTACCAATCAAAATCTTCGCTCCAAAAGCCAAATGGCGGTCCTTCTGAGCCTGTTCGTGTGACCAAACAGCAGATTATGACCACATATGGGGTATTACTATATTCTGTAGGACCCACATAACAATGTATGGGGTGTGTGTCTCCTGTGGCACAAGCTGGGCACAACATATTGGTCACTGAAATGGCATATCTGTGGAAAGATGGCAATTTTCAATCTGCAACATTCACTGTGCACTAATTTCTGCAAAAAACTTGTGGGGTTAAAATGCTCAAAATACCTCTAGATGAATTTCTTTAGGGATGTAGTTTCCAAAAAGGGGTAATTTTTCAGGCATTTCCAATGTACTGGTACCTTAGCTCAATGCAACATGGTGTCAGAAAACTAATTTTGTAAAATCTCCACTCCAAAATCCAATTTCCACTCCTTCCATTTAGAGCCTTGCTGTGTGTGCAAATAACAGTTTATGACCAAATGTGGGGTATAGCTTAATCGTGAGAAATTGCTTTACAAATGTTGGGCAGCTTTTTCTCCTTTATCCCTTATGAAAATGAAAAAAATCAACTTTTTAGTGGAAAAAATGTTGATATCAATTTTTACGACCTAATTCCAATAATTTCTGTAAAATACCTGTGTGTCTAAATGCTCACTATACCTTTATAAAGATTCCTTAAGGTGTGTACTTTTCCAAATGGGGTCACTTCTGGGGGGTTCCTATTATTTTGGATCCGCAGGGGCTTTTGAAATGTAACATGGCACCCGAAAACCATTCCAGATAAATTTGAGCTCCAAATGGCGCTCCTTCCGTTCTGAGTCCTGCAGTGTGTCCAAAAAGCAGTTTATGACCACTTATGGGGTATTTCCGTAATCTGGAGAAATTGCTTTTCAAATGTTGGGGTGATTTTTCTCCTTTATTTCTTGTAAAATTTTAAAATGTCCCCGTTTTATCGGAAAAAAATGTAGCTTTTCAATTTCATGGCCTAATTACTCTAAATTCGGCAAAAAACCTGTGGGGTTAAAATACTTCCTATACCCCTAGATAAATTCCCTCAGTGGTGTAGTTTCCCAAATGGGGTCACTTTTGGGGGTTTCCACTGAGTTGGTCCTGCAGGGACTTTGCAAATGTGACATGGAGCCGCAAACCATTCCAGCAAAATTTGAGATCCAAAAGCCAAATGGTCCTCAATCACTTCTAAGCTCTGCCATGGAACCAAACAGCAGTTTACTGCCTCATATGGGGTGTTGCTGTGCTCAGAAGAGGTTGCTTTACAAATTCTGGGGTGCTTTTTGTCATTTATTTATTGTGAAAATTGAAAAATCTGAGCCAAAACTACATTTTATTAGATAAAATCATAGATTTTAATTTTCACGGCTTAATTGCACTAACGTCAGCAAAAAACCTGTGGGGTCAAAATGCTTACTATATATATAAATACCTTGAGGGGGTATAATTTCCCTCACTTTTTCAGGTTTTCCACTGTTTTGATCCCACAGGGGCATTGCAAATGCAACATGGCACCCGAAAACCATTGCAGCAAAACTTGAGCTCCAAAAGCCAATATAACGGTTCTCACCGAGTAGTTTGTGGATCATCTGTGTCATCTGGGAGATGGTGCTTGTAACCCAATGCAACGCTTGGCACAGCAAATTTAGAGGTAGTCAGATGAATAGGCCAGAAGTCAGGACAGGCAGCAGACGTCTTTACAGTATGGATAGCAATATGTCAAGGCAGGCGACAGGCAATGATAGTACAAGTTCTGGCAGAGGTCACAACGGGAAATTCAGACAAAGGTAACAGGGAAAACTGGGCACAGGGACGCTCACAAGGATAACTTGGTTGAACAAGCAAGGGTCTGAGGGAGGAGGATTCTTAAATAAGAAGTCTTAGGATTTCTGCACACGCCGGCCCTTTAAGGAGTCAGCGCGTGTACACTCTAGTGGCTGCAGCCGCACATCGTGGATGATGGCCGTGGAGGGAGGTGAGAGATGCAGTTACCTGATGACGCCCAGAGCCTGCAGAGCATCCGGATCGGGTGAGTGGAGCTCGGGACGAGCATGAGGGAATGGAGGGTGCAGGAACCATAGCAGAGGCCGTGGAAGCAGCGGGGAATGGCGCGGCAGCCGTTACAGTACCCCCCTCCCCTTTAAACCCCCTCTTTTTTGGCTGGATTGGGAACCTTCGTTCAAAGTCCCTGATGAGAGCTGGGGCATTGACATTCTCCACGGGCTCCCATGGTCTCTCCTCAGGACCATAATCCTTCCAGTCCACCAAGTACCACAATCTCCCCGGTGTTATTATGACATCAAGGATCTCTTTAATCTCAAACTCAGCATCAGCTGCAGGAGCAGGATGGACAGGAACTTTTTTGGGTAATTGGTTGAATATTGTAGGTTTCATTAGAGAAATGTGAAAAGAATTAGAGATTTTCAGAGACTGAGGAAGGCGAAGTTACTGGATTAATCTGTTCTGTTATCTCATAAAGACCCAGAAAAAGAGGAGACAGTTTGTAACAAGGGGTCTTCAGTCGTATGTACCGGGTGGACAGCCAGACTTTATCCCCAGGAAAGAGCTGCGGCAGTATCCTGTGTTTTTTATCCGCGTTTCTCTTGAACCTGGCTACGGCTTTGTGGATGGAGTCCTTGGCCTCCTGCCATATATGTGCAAAGTCACGGTGGACCATGTTAGCAGCTGGAACCTCAGAAGGTACAGAAACTGGTAGAGGTATTCCTGGGTGCTGGCCACACACCAAGAAGAAAGGAGAAGAGCGGATAGATTCCCCCGTATGGTTGTTGTAGGCAAATTCAGTCGATGAAAGTAGACTTGCCCAGTCGTCTTGTCATGGAGACACAAAATTCCTGAGGAAACTTTCAAGTATTTGATTTATCCGCTCTACTTGACCATTGGTTTGAGGATGGTAAGCGGAAGAGAAGTCAAGTTTGACCGCCAGCAGTTTGCACAAGGCTCTCCAGAACTTGGATGTGAACTGTACTCCCCTGTCAGAAACAATATGTTTAGGAAGACCATGAAGGCAAAAGATGTGCTTGATAAACAGCGTTGCCAGTCGGGACGATGACTGAAGGCCTGAAAGGGGTACAAAATGCGCAATTATGGAAAAGCGATCCACGGCTATCCAGATTATGGTACACCCAGCAGAACTTGGCAGATCAGTAATGACATCATGGCAATGTGTGTCCAAGGAGACTCAGGCATGGGTAGATGGTGCAAAAGGCTGGCAGGTCGTAAATGGGAGACATTATTCTAAGAGCAGGTGGAGCTGGCTGAAACAAAGTCTTTAGTATCTTGGAACATGGAAGGCCACCAGTACCGACGGCTAATAAAATTGAGAGTCTTTTTGATGCCAGGGTGCCCAGAAACCCTGGAGGCATGACCCCAGTGAAGAACACAATCCCTTTGTTTAGGGGGTACGTAGGTCTTCCCTCGGGGGAATGTGTACCACTTCAGCCGGGGCAGCGATCATAATGCGTTCTGGATCTATAATGAACTGGGGACTGGGCTCTAGATCTGTGGGGTCAAAAGAGCGAGATAAGGCATCAGCCTTGGTATTCTTTCCAGCTGGTCTGTAGTGAAGATGGAAATCAAATCTGGAGAGAATAATGCCCACCATGCTTGGCAAGGATTCAGGCATTGAGCAGATTGCAGGTAAAGGAGGTTTTTATGATCTGTGTAGATGATGATGCAGGTGTAAATGATTTGGAGAAAAAGCCACAGGCCACGTTTCCCTCTACAACGCTTTTGGGAAAGAATAGCTCCGACTCCCACAGATGAAGAATTTACCTCCAGAACAAAGGGTTTGGTGGAATCCGGTCTATGTTGGACTGAAGTAGAAGAGAAGGCAATTTTAAGAGCTTGAAATGTGGCTTCGGCCAGCTTGGTCCAGTCTTTGGCATTAACCACCTTTTTGGTCAGTGCAGAAATAGGAGCTGTCATAAAGGAGAAGTGAGGAATAAACTGGCGGTAATAATTTGTGAATCCCAGCAGGCGTTGGTCAGCTTTGAGTCCTTGCGGACGAGCCAGTTGAGAATTAAGGACAGCTTGGCTGGATCCATTTGAAGCCCCTGGTCGGAAATTACATACCCCAGGAAAGGAAGGCTGGTTTTATCGAAGAGGCATTTCTCCTGTTCAGCAAACAGGGAGTTATCTCGCAGACGCTGTAAGACTTAGCGCACATGCACACGATGAGTCTGAATATTGGGAGAACAGATTAACCCTTTCACGTTGCAGCCCTTTTTCAGATTTTAATTTTCGTTTTTCCCTCCCCACGTTCCAAAGGCTATAACGCCTTTATTTTTCCATCGATATAGTACTATGAGGGCTTGATTTTTGCGGGACAAGTTTTAGTTTTTCGTAGCACCATTTATTTTGCCGTATAATGTACTAGGAAGCGGGAAAAAAAATATTTGTGGGGTAGAAAATGAAAAAAACAGTGATTCCGCCATGGTTTTTTGCGCGTCATTTTTACGGAATTCACTGTACAATTAAAACAACTTGTTAATTTTATTCTATGGGTCAATACGATTGCGCCAATACCAAATATGTGTAGTTTTTTTTATATATTTGACTACTTTTACAAGTAAAAACTAAGTGTAAAAAAGAAAATTTATTTTGTTTCGCCAAATTCCGAGAGCCGTAACTTCTTTATTTTTATGTCGATTAAGTTGAATAAGGGCTTATTTTTTTGCAGGATAAGCTGTAGTTTTTAATAATACCATTTTTGTGTAAATGTGACGGTTTGATCACTTTTTATTTCATTTTTTGTGGGAGATTATTTGAACAAAAAATAGTGATTCTGGCGTTTACAATTTATATTTTTTTCGGCGTTCACCGTGCGGGTTTGATAATGATATATTGTGATAGTTCAGACTTTTACGGACGCGGCGATACCAATTATGTTTATTTATTTAATTTTTTACTATGCTCTAGGGGGAAAATGGGAAAAGGTTTTTTTTTTTTACTTAAAATTTTTTTTTTACACAAAAAAAACAACTTTGTTTAACTCATTTTTTAATTTTTTATTAGTCCCCCTAGGGGACTTCAACCAGCGATCGCTAGATCGCTTGCACGATATACTGCAATACTAATGTATTGCAGTTTATCATGATTCTGACAGTCTCCTATGAAGCCCTGCCGGAGGCAGAGCTTCATAGGAGTACCAAGATGGCGGACCTGGGGGACTTCGTCAGACACCCAGGCAACCGTGTGAACCAATGGCTCCACCCGATCTCGCCGCGGGGGGGGGGGGGCGTTGAGACGTTACAGGGGGTCGCCCCCCTGATTTTAGTCATTTAAATGCCGCAATCTCTATTGAACGCAGCATTTAACAGGTTAAACAAGCGGGATCGTGCTAAAGCGCGATCCCTCTCGTAACCCGGAAGTGTCGGCTGTAACACACAGCCGACACACTCGCTGTATGGAGCAGACTCAGCCCGTGAGCCCGCTCCATATTCCCCCACCCGGCGTGCACCGTTTATATACGGCGGATGTCGGGAAGGGGTTAAAATGTCATCTAGGTATACCACCATACAGCTGTAAAATAGATCTCGAAAAATGTAATTAACAAAGGACTGAAAAACCGCAGGAGCATTACTGAGTCCAAACGGAATGATGAGGTATTCATAATGCCCATCACAAGTGTTGAACGCAGTTTTCCATTCGTCTCCTTCGTGGATACGAATCAGGTTATAAGCTCCACGAAGGTCTAGTTTGGTTAAATATTCTTGCCCCCTGTAAGAGGTCAAAGAGTTCAGAGAACAACGGTAATGGGTACTTGTTTTTTAACGTTATATTATTAAACCCACGGTAATCAATGCAAGGACGCAGGAAGCCATCTTTTTTCCCCATAAAGAAAAACCCTGCTCCAGCAGGAGAAGAGGACTTACGGCTGAATCCTCTCTCCAGATTCTCTTGGTTATACCGAGACATGACCTCCGTCTCGGGCAAAGACAGAGAGTAGACTCTACCTCTGGGAGGCGTGGCGTTGGGGACCAGGTCTATGGCACAGTCGTATGGCATGTGAGGTGGCAGCGATTCAGCTTGTTGTTTACAGAAAACATCAGAGCAGCTTTTATGTGGAGTAGGAAGTCCTTATGTGTTAGGTTCTGTAGGCTGAGGCATGGATGGGCGAATAGGTTGTAGACAATGTTGGTGACAGAAGACTCCAGCGGGTAATTTGACCTCCAGTCCAGTCAATAACAGGAGAGTGCTTCTGCAACCATGGTAGACCCAGTAGCAAAGGGTTCAGAGAGTTCTTTAAAACGTAGAAGGAGATACGTTCCTGGTGCAGCACCCCTGTTAACATGAAAATGGGCTCGGTGACAAGATAGATAGTCTCCTGTAGAAGCCTCCCATCCACAGAAGCAATGGACAAAGGTTTGGTTAGTTTTTTAACTGGGATTTGGTAGCAATTTACCAGGGACTGACACAGGAAATTCCCAGCGGATCCGGAAGCTAGAAAGGCTTGAATGCAGAAAGTGGTTCCTGCAAAGTACAGTTTTGGAGGTATGGTCGTCTTTTGAGAGGGCGGTACTCCACCTAGTGTAGCCTCTCCTACTTGCCCTAGATGTTGGAGTTCTCCGGCCTCACTGGACAGTCCTTGAGGAAGTGCGTTTTACCACCACAATATAAACATAAATTCAACTTGCGTCTATTCTGGCGTGAGTCTTGTTCTCGCCACCTGCATGGGTTCATCCGACCGAGAGGAAGATGAGGCAAGAAGAGGCCTTTGGAAGGTTGGTGCCAAACGTGATGTCCGATTGCCCCGAGCAGATTCTTGTTGTCTCTCGCGGAAAAGTATATCAATCCGATTGGCAAGAGTGATCAAGTCATCCAAGCATGGCGGAAGGTCTCGGCAAGCAAGTTCATCCTTGATTCGGCCCGCCAGAACCTCCCAGAAGGTAGATACCAAAGCCTCGTTATTCCACGGGAGTTCTGTAGCCAGGGTGCGAAATTGAATGGCGTATTGGCCTACAGTGGAGGTTCCTTTATCGGAGCTTGAGAAGAGAGGAAGCTGCTGAAGACGCTCGACCCGGTTCTTAAAACACCTTTTTAAATGTAGAGAGAAAGTTCTGAATATCATACATTATGGGGTCGTTTCTCTCCCACAAGGGCGATTCCCAAGTCAGCGCTTCGCCAGAAAGCAGGGACAGGATGTAGGTCACCTTAGTCCTGTCTGAGGAAAAATTATGTGCCATGACCTGAAAAGGGATGGTGCAATGATTAACAAATCCCCTGCAGGATTTGGGGTTTCCCTCATAGCGGACAGACGTAGGTAAATGTAGTCCTGGACTGTAGACAGGAGCTTGAGGTGGTGGTGGCTGTATCGGAGGCACCGGAGGAGCTAGTTCGTTCAATACATTTTGGACACATTTTTCAGAAGCTGGAAAAGCTGGACTTGGCGGTCTCGTTGTCTTGAAAGTTCCTGAGCCATATCAGCCGCGTCAGGCAGGGCTGTGTCAAGGGGATCCATGGCTTGTTCAAACTATAACGGATCTCACCGATTTGTTTGTGGATCCTCTGTGTCGTCTGGGAGATGGTGCTTGTAACGCAGGGTAACGCTTGGCACAGCAGATTTAGAGGCAGTCAGATGAATAGGCCAGAAGTCAGGACAGACAGCACATGTCGTTATGGGTATGGATAGCAATAGGTCAAGGCAGGCGGCAGACAAGGATAATACAAGTTCAGGCAGAGGTCACAATGGGAAATCCAGACAAAGGCAAAAGGCAAGGTAACAGAGAAAACTGGGTACAGGGAAGCTCACAGGGATAACTTGGTTAAACAAGCAATGATCTGAGGGAGGAGGATCCTTAAATAGGAAGTCTTAGGATTTTGGCACACGCCGGCCCTTTAGTGACTGCAGCCGCACATCGTGGATGATGGTCGTGGAGGGAGGTGAGAGATGCAGTTACCTGACGACGTCCAGAGCCTGCAGAGAATCCTGATCGGGTGAGTGGAGCTTGGGACGGGCATGAGGGAATGGAGGGTACAGGAACCGGAGCAGAGGCCGTGGAAGCAGCGGGGAACAGCGCAGCAGCCGTTACAGCCAAATGGCGCTCCTTCACTTCTGAGCTCTGCCGTGTGTCCAAACAGCAGTTTATTACCACACATGGGGTATTGCCGTAATCGGAATAAATTGATTTTTAAATGTTGGGGGCTTTTTTGTCCCTTATGCCTTGTAAAAAGTTAACATTTCTACGTTTTATTTGAAAACAAAATTAGATTTTCATTTTCATGGCCTCATTCCACTAAATTCAGCAAAAAACCTGTGGGGTCAAAATACTCACTATACCCATTGATAAATTCCTTGAGGGGTGTAGTTTGCCAAATGGTGTCTTTTTGGGATTGTTTCCACTGTTTTGGCCCCACAAGACCTCTTCAAACCTGACATGGTGCCTAAAATATGTTCTAAAGAAGGCCTGAAAATCCACTAGGTGCTCCTATGCTTTGAGGCCTGTGCTTCAGTCCATTAGTACAGTAGTGGGATATTTCTAAAAACTGCAGAATCTGGGCAATACATATTGAGTTGTGTTTCTCTGGTAAAACCCTCTGTGTTACAAGAAAAAAAGGATTAAATATGAATTTCTGCAAAAAAAATGACATTTGTAAATTTCACCCCTACTTTGCTTTAATTCTTGTGAAACACCTAAAGAGTTAAGAAAGTTTCTTAATGCTGTTTTAAACACTTTGAGGTGTGCTTTTTTAAAATGGTTTGATTTATGGGGGCTTCTGTGACGATCGCCGATCTCAGGTCACGTCACAGGGGTGAATTACACTACTGAGTTTATTAATTTACCTCATAAATCCACGCCCACCTACTCTAGATGACAGGATTATGCTAAATTACTCCCGTAGTTTCCAACACCCCAATAATTTATACCACAGTATGCTACCACCACCTATACTTATCTAGGCAATAGGGGCCTAAGTCTCTATGTTCCCTTAACACCAGTTCCTATAACACAGGTTATCTAAATTGAACATAAAATACAGGTAACGTTCCTCACCTTCGGAAGATTAAGTTCTGTAAGACTACAAGGAAGAGACTTATAAATATTTCAAATTTAATACACAATAGTGCAGTGCAATACATAAAATAGTTGTCAGATTAAAAGATAAAAAATATACATACAGTTCCAATGCAATCAAACAGTTTATGAAAATAAAAGGGTAAAAGAAAACAGAACAAAACCTTACTGATGTACAGCGGCGATATCCTGGCTGTGAGGACAGCTGAAAATATGGGCAGTCACTCCAACTGAGATATGGATCCCCAACGACTGACACTGACCCTCACTTCTCATGGCATTTTAAACCCAGTTTTTTCCCTCCAGTTCACTGGCTGGTGATGTCACTGAGAGGAGGCTGTTCATATGATAATGAAGCATACTCCTCCCATTACACAGTTGTATTTCTATAGAGAAACATAAAAGTGGTCATGTGTCCTTGCAGGAATCCCCTAGAAATATAATATTACCTGCATTCACCTGGGCAGACATTTACCAACCTGGGCATATCAAACACCACTATAATAGGCCCATGTTTTTAGCCAATAGCCAATCCCAGGTAGTTCCTCTGAGTGTAGGGATCTGAATTTGACATATATATGAGGGCTATTTTCCCCGATCATAACTAGCTATGTGGGTCATTACAAATATAAATTATGACAGGGTTTGCCTTGATGTATCATACTTTCTTTGAACACCATGCCATTCTCCCATGTTTCTCCTGGTCCACAGACAGACACACCATAGGCATCCATTTGCATAGCTTTAGATGTTTGGTCAGGATGTTTGGTCAGCCCTAGTGACAAATCCTTAATCAGCACATCTCGCACCTTGGTGAGGAAAGAGCCAATTAAACATTTGTCAGACAGTGGACATCCTTTGATGGCCAAAGATCTGCATTTCTTATGTAAATCAGATGTATCTTCTGTGTCAGAGGGAGTTATGAAATTACCTCCTAGTAACCTACTTTTGATTCTCTTACCTATAACACCACACCTCCCCCTTAAGACATGGCATGGGATCATTGATATAGCCATCAATATCCCAAGCCGATCTCCGCAGCTTCCCCCTGGCGCGATAACCCATCTGCGTTGCCATGCTCACTGCCCTTTTTGTGCTGGATAGTGAAATCATATTGTTGCAAGGCTAAACTCCATCTCAGCAGCTTCCCGTTATCACCTGCTACCCTGTGCAACCAACTAAGTGGGTTGTGGTCGGTCACTACGGTAAATCTGCGCCCATAGAGGTATGCCTGTAATTTCTGCAAGGCCCATACAATGGCCAAACATTCCTTCTCTACAGTGGCATATGCAACCTCCCTCGGTAGAAGCTTTCTGCTCAAATACATTATTGGATGTTCATGCCCTTCTGGATTTACCTGGCTGAGCACTGCGCCTAGCCCATAGGCGCTGGCGTCAGTCTGCACCACAAACTTACGAGTGAAATCCGGGCTTTGCAAGACTGGGGAGCTAGCAAGGGCAGCTTTTAAAGTTGACAGAGAACTCTCGCAGTCGGCAGTCCAATTAACTGTTTGAGGCTGTTTCTTCTTTGTGAGGTCTGTCAAAGGTTTTGCTAGGGAACTATAGTTAGGAACAAACTTTCTATAGTATCCTGCGGTCCCCAAAAAGGACATAACCTGTTTTTTGGTCTTAGGAGTGGGCCAGGCAGAAATTGCATCAACCTTTCCTGGCTCTGGCTTTAGTGTCCCTCCACCCACCTTGTGCCCGAGATACTGCACTTCGGTCATGCCGATTTGACACTTTCCAGGCTTGATGGTCAGTCCTGCATCCTGGATACGCCTGAGCACCTGTGACAGGTGGGTCAGGTGATCCTCCCAGGTCTGACTGAATACAGCAATGTCATCCAGGTAAGCGACAGCAAACCCTTCAAACTTCTCTAACAGCTTGTTCACCAAGCGCTGGAATGTGGCAGGAGCATTTTTCATACCAAAGGGCATTACCTTGGACTCATAGAGTCCAAAGGGGGTGATGAAAGCGGACCTCTCCTGCGCTTCCACGGACATAGGGATTTGCCAATACCCCCGACTTAAATCCATAATTGTTAGGTACCGGGCACCGGCTAGCTGATCCAAAAGCTCATCTATGCGGGGCATTGGATACGCATCAAACACAGTGATGGTATTCAACTTCCTGTAGTCCACGCAAAATCGTGTTGTCTTGTCCTTTTTGGGGACAAGCACTACAGGTGATGCCCAGGCACTTTGAGACTCCTGGATCACGCCCAGCCCTAACATTTCCTCTATTTCTTTCTTCATGTCAGCCCTCACTTCTAGGGAAACTCTATAAGCTGCTTGCCTAACAGGTTGGTTATGCCTACAATGGTGAGTTGCTAGCGGAGTTCTCCCAGGTCTCCCTGTAAAAGTGGCAAGGAAGGGGTTAAGTACCTCCTGCAGCTGGAACTTCTGACCCTCAGACAGCTGTGAATTGACTATAACATTGCTGGACACAGGGTCATCACATTCCATAGTATTGACAGTTTCATTATTATCATATACTACCTGCGGTGACACACATGGGGCAGCAAGTACGCTAGAGTCCTCCTCATGGTCTGAAGAAATATATCTGGAGACTAAACGTCCGAGATCGGTTCCTAGTAACACATTAGTGGGGATTTTATCCGTCACTCTCACATCCATCATCCCTCTTCCCGCCCCCCAATCCAGGTAAACTCGTGCCATGGGTAAGGCCGGGATCAGACCACCAACTCCAGAAACAGTTAGAGTTTTTCCTGGGATAATGTCTTCTGAAGAAACAAGCTCTGGGTGGACAAGAGTCATTTCGGCACCAGTGTCCCTCAGTCCCATGGTAACCGTCTTGCCCACAGTGACCGCTTGTAAATTGTCACAAGATGCCCTCTCCCTCCCACCCACAAACAAAACTGCTGGGGACAAAATAGATGGTTTGGGCAAAGGGATGGTTTTCCTCTTCTCTGGGCAAGCAGTGCTGATATGCCCCACTTAGTTGCATCCAAAACACCTGCGATTATCAACAGCAGGCCTGGGAAGTGGGGCAGGGGCAATACCTCCTGGTATTCTGCGAGTATGGGCAAAAGTGTTAATTGGGGGCTTTCCCCCTTTCCAGCCTGGAACAGCAGGCTTTCATGCCTCTGGCGCTCTGTTGGCGGCATATACATCCGCTATCTGGGCAGCTTTATCCAGGGTCTTGGGCTCACGGTCCAAAATAAACTGTCGTACTTCCATAGGACAGGTGTGGAGAAACTGGTCCAGGATCATCAGATCCTCCAAATCTTCAAAGGTGTTGACAGCTAATCCCTGCGTCCACTGCCTGAAGTGGTTCTTTAGTCCATCGGCCAGGTCTGAGTAACTGTCAGTACCCGTGCGCTGCAAAGCCCGAAATCGTTTCCTGTATACCTCTGGGGTGAGGTTAAGTCGTTGGATTAAGGCCTTTTTAATAGCCTCATAATCTTGATCAATAGTTGTGGGCAGGGCTGCAAACACCTCCAGAGCTTTGCCTTTCAGCCCTGGAGTCAGATACTTAGCCCAGTGTGCAGGTGGCAGTTGGAATTGAAAGCAGACCTTTTCAAAACCTTTTAGATAAACATCCAGATCACCGTCTTTCTCCATGACAGGGAAACGCTCTAGACGGGGTTTAAGGTTGACTGTGTCCGTGGGCTCACCCTGAGGTGAGGATGAAGCACTTGGCAGCTGCATTTGGGTCAACTTGAGCTGGTACTCCCGTTCTGCCTGGCGTTCTTCTCGCTCCGCTTGACGTTCTGCAAACTCTGCTTGGCGTTGTGCAGCTTCTCGCTCTGCTTGGCGTTGTGCAGCTTCTCGCTCTGCTTGGTGTTGTGCAGCTTCTTGCTCTGCTTGGCGTTGTGCAGCTTCTCGTTCTGCTTGGCGCTCTTGCATCACCAGTTGCATCCGCATATTCGGATCACAGTTGCCAATCTGCTGGAGGATTAGAGAAAGAGAAGACTCCAAACCGTTTTGAGACCTGGTACTGCTGGTACTGCCATGCCCAGCCAGTTCCTGACTTGAGTCTCCTGTCCGTTCCTCTGAGGCTGAAGTTTCCTGCTCTGGTCCCTCGGAATGGTGGAGCTGTGTATCATCTGCCACCAACGCTAGGATCAGATCCACTTTACTTTTGTTCGTTCCGTCCAGCCTTCTCTCCTCACAGAGGACTAGCAGTTCATCTTTCCTCTTATTTCTATACACCTCTGCCATCTTATCAGCGGTTTTTCAAAATAAAAGAAAGAAAAGAAAAAACAAGAAGGGGAAGGGAAACTGTTTTGCACGTATGTATGTTAGCTGACAAATAGTATGCACTGAGTTCTTCCTTGTGGACTGTTGTATTATTTTCAAAGATACTCCAGCCCTTAAGTGTAAAGGTTAATTTCTTAAACAAAACACTTAACGTCTTTAACAGTGTAAATGACAATAACACTATCCCACCGCTGCCACCAATCTGTGCCGATCGCCGATCTCAGGTCACGTCACAGGGGTGAATTACACTACTGAGTTTATTAATTTACCTCATAAATCCACGCCCACCTACTCTAGATGACAGGATTATGCTAAATTACTCCCGTAGTTTCCAACACCCCAATAATTTATACCACAGTATGCTACCACCACCTATACTTATCTAGGCAATAGGGGCCTAAGTCTCTATGTTCCCTTAACACCAGTTCCTATAACACAGGTTATCTAAATTGAACATAAAATACAGGTAACGTTCCTCACCTTCGGAAGATTAAGTTCTGTAAGACTACAAGGAAGAGACTTATAAATATTTCAAATTTAATACACAATAGTGCAGTGCAATACATAAAATAGTTGTCAGATTAAAAGATAAAAAATATACATACAGTTCCAATGCAATCAAACAGTTTATGAAAATAAAAGGGATAAAAGAAAACAGAACAAAACCTTACTGATGTACAGCGGCGATATCCTGGCTGTGGGGACAGCTGAAAATATGGGCAGTCACTCCAACTGAGATATGGATCCCCAACGACTGACACTGACCCTCACTTCTCATGGCATTTTAAACCCAGTTTTTTCCCTCCAGTTCACTGGCTGGTGATGTCACTGAGAGGAGGCTGTTCATATGATAATGAAGCATACTCCTCCCATTACACAGTTGTATTTCTATAGAGAAACATATAAGTGGTCATGTGTCCTTGCAGGAATCCCCTAGAAATATAATATTACCTGCATTCACCTGTGTAGACATTTATCAACCAGGGCATATCAAACACCACTATAATAGGCCCATGTTTTTAGCCAATAGCCAATCCCAGGTAGTTCCTCTGAGTGTAGGGATCTGAATTTGACATATATATGAGGGCTATTTTCCCCGATCATAACTAGCTACGTGGGTCATTACAAATATAAATTATGACAGGGTTTGCCTTGATGTATCATACTTTCTTTGAACACCATGCCATTCTCCCATGTTTCTCCTGGTCCACAGACAGACACACCACAGGCATTCATTTGCATAGCTTTAGATGTTTGGTCAGGATGTTTGGTCAGCCCTAGTGACAAATCCTTAATCAGCACATCTCGCACCTTGGTGAGGAAAGAGCCAATTAAACATTTGTCAGACAGTGGACATCCTTTGATGGCCAAAGATCTGCATTTCTTATGTAAATCAGATGTATCTTCTGTGTCAGAGGGAGTTATGAAATTACCTCCTAGTAACCTACTTTTGATTCTCTTACCTATAACACCACAGCTTCTAATATATATGGCCCTCAAAACCACTTCACAACTGAACTGGTCCCTGAAAATATAGCCTTGTAACGTCCTAGAAAAAGAAAAGAACATTCAAAAAAATTATGGCAACATAAAGTAGACATATGGGAAATGGGAAATGGGAAATAGTAAGGGTATGTTGACACCCTTCAGCTATTTTACGCCTCAAATTACGGCCGATAAAACAGCTCCAAACTGTCTGCAAACATCTGTCCATTGAATTCAAAGGGTCTTACGGTGTTCTGTGCAGATAGGCTTTTTTTTTACGCACCGCTGTCAAAAGACGGCGCGTAAAAATATGCCTGCCTCAAAGAAGTGCATGTCACTTCTTTGAACGTGATTGGAGCCGTTTTTCATTGACTCCATTGAAAAACAGCTCCAATTATGTCCGTAAAAGACGCCGCGAAAAGCACGTGCACTTGTCAAAACGTCTGAAATTCAGGAGCTGTTTTCGCCTGAAAACAGCTCCGTAATTTCAGACGTAATTGGCGTTGCCGTGTGAACATACCCTTAGGGTGTGTTCACACGTTTAACAAAAAAACGTCTGAAATTACGGAGCTGTTTTCAAGGGAAAACAGCTCCTGATTTTCAGACGTTTTTTGAGCAACTCCCGTTTATCGCGACGCTTTCGCAGCGGTTTTTATGGCCGTTTTTGGAGCTGTTTTTAATAGTCAATGAAAAATGCCTCCAAAAACGTCCCAAGAAGTGTCCTGCACTTCTTATGACGAGCCATCATTCTACGCGCCGTTTTTTGACAGCGATGCGTAAAATTACACCTCGTCTGAACAGAACATCGTAAAACCCATTGCAAGCAATGGGCAGATGTTTGCAGACGTAGTGGAGTCATCTTTTCAGACGTAATTCGAGGCGTAAAACGCCTGAATTACGTCTGAAAATAGGTCATGTGAACATACCCTAAGGGTATGTTTACACAGCTTATTTTCAGCCATTTTTTGGGTCGTAAATGTCCCGAAAAATGGCTAAAAATACGGAGGCTTACTTAACGCCTCCAAACATCTGCCCATTGATTTCAATGGGAAAAACGGTCTTTCGTTCCCATGGGGCATTTTAGTTTACGTGGCCGTTTGTAACAACTGCGTGTAAAAAAGGCCAGTAAAAAAAAAAGTGCATGTCACTTCTTGAGCCGTTTTTGGAGGCGTTTTTCATTGTCTCAAAAGGAAACAGCTCCAAAAACGACCGTAAAATACGTATCAAAAAACGCTTGATGCCTAAAAAACAGCTGAAAATCAGAGGCTGTTTTCCCTTGAAAACAGCTCCATATTTTACGGCCGTTTTTTCATTTGCCGCGTGAACATATTTTGTGTGGTATTACTATCTGTTTTACAATCAGATACATTTAAATTTAGAAAAACGCTAATTTTGAAAGAGAAGTTGAAGAGATCAGAGCCTGTGCTATTGTATACAAGACATTGTAAGTGGAGAAGAGGGGGGGAGGAGGACCTTCAGCTCACCATTCGTTGTGTCTGGGAACAGACAGTGCCCGGATTCCCGCACGGCCAGCGGCAAACAACAGGAGAAAAAAGTGAACCACAATCCAGCGCTGGGTGAAAGTAAAAAGGAACTCCTGTTCCAATTTTATTGATATACCAGTAAAAAGAACTAAATAGAATAGTTCATGCATGCCATGAATAAGGACACTAGACGTGTCAGAAATTCGTAGGCACATTCCAACAAGGAAAACTTTGATCCTTTACCCATCACTCATCCCTGTACTCTCCACATCGCAGAACTATTCTATTTAGTTCTTTTTACTGGTATATCAATAAAATTGGAACAGGAGTTCCTTTTTACTTTCACCCAGCGCTGGATTGTGGTTCACTTTTTTCTCCTGTGCTATTGTGTGTGCCCCTCACAAGATAAAAACAAAAGTGATTAACCCCTCTTTTCCAGCTCTCTGTTCCCAGTGTGTGACTTCAACACCTCCCAGTGTATAAGAGGGATTTTTCATCATAATTCACGAAAAATAATAATTTGATTTAATTGTTGGGTAGTCTAGCTCGTCGACATCAATTTGCAGTTTCAGTTGTTAGTCCTACTACCTGCCCTAGTGATCCTGTCCCCTCACACCTCCTCCAGTCCCTCTCCCCAGCTGTCACTAGTCACCTGACTAAAATATTTAACCTCTCTCTTTGCTCTGGTATCTTTCCCTCCGCTTTTAAACATGCCATTATAAACCCATTACTGAAAAAAACAACTCTTGACCCATCCAGCGCTGCCAACTACAGACCAGTCTCTAATCTGCCCTTCATCTCCAAACTCCTGGAACGCTTGGTCTACTCTCGCCTTATCCGCTATTTCTCTGCTAACTCCATTCTTGACCCCTTACAATCTGGTTTCCGCACTCTACACTCCACAGAAACAGCCCTTACTAAAGTCTCAAATGATCTCTTGGCGGCTAAATCGGATGGTAAATCCTCTCTCCTGATTCTTTTGGATCTCTCTGCAGCCTTTGACACTGTATACCTCAAACTCCTACTTAAAGAGGCTCTGTCACCAGATTTTGCAACCCCTATCTGCTATTGCAGCAGATAGGCGCTGCAATGTAGATTACAGTAACGTTTTTATTTTAAAAAAACGAGCATTTTTGGCCAAGTTATGACCATTTTTGTAGTTATGCAAATGAGGCTTGCAAAAGTCCAAGTGGGTGTGTTTAAAAGTAAAAGTCCAAGTGGGTGTGTATTATGTGCGTACATCGGGGCGTTTTTAATACTTTCACTAGCTGGGCGCTCTGATGAGAAGTAACATCCTCTTCTCTTCAGAACGCCCAGCTTGTGACAGTGCAGATCTGTGACGTCACTCACAGGTCCTGCATCGTGACGGCCACATCGGCACCAGAGGCTACAGTTGATTCTGCAGCAGCATCAGCGTTTGCAGGTAAGTCGATCTTACCTGCAAACGCTGATGCTGCTGCAGAATCAACTGCAGCCTCTGCTGCCGATGTGGCCGTCACGATGCAGGACCTGTGAGTGACGTCACAGATCTGCACTGTCACAAGCTGGGCGTTCTGAAGAGAAGAGGATGTTACTTCTCTTCACAGCGCCCAGCTAGTAAAAGTATTAAAAACGCCCCGATGTACGCACCTAATACACGCCCACTTGGACTTTTACTTTTAAACACACCCACTTGGACTTTTGCAAGCCTCATTTGCATAATTACAAAAATGGTCATAACTTGGCCAAAAATGCTCGTTTTTTAAAAATAAAAACGTTACTGTAATCTACATTGCAGCGCCTATCTGCTGCAATAGCAGATAGGGGTTGCAAAATCTGGTGACAGAGCCTCTTTAACATGCTCCACTCTATTGGCCTCAAGGACGCGGCTCTCTCTTGGTTTTCCTCCTATCTCTCTGACCGCTCATTCAGTGTGTCATTTGCTGGTTCCACTTCTTCTCCTCTTCCCCTTGCTATCGGGGTTCCTCAGGGATCAGTCCTAAGTCCGCTGCTCTTTTCTCTCTACATAGCTCCTATTGGACAAACCATCAGCAGATTTGGCTTCCACTACCATCTCTACGCTGATGACACCCAATTATATACCTCTTCCAGTGACATCACTCCTGCTCGAATACAGAACACCAGTGATTGTCTGTCCGCTGTCTCTAACATCATGTCCTCTCTCTATCTGAAACTGAATCTTTCTAAAACTGAGCTCCTTGTGTTCCCACCATCTACTAACCTCCCTAAACCTGATGTCTCCATCTCTGTGTGTGGCACTACCATCACTCCTAAGCAGCACGCCCGCTGTCTCGGGGTTATTTTTGACTCAGATCTTTCCTTTACTCCTCACATACAATCACTTTCACGCTCCTGTCATTTTCACCTCAAAAACATCTCCAGAATCCGCTCTTTTCTTACGGAGGAAACCACCAAAACTCTCATTGTTGCTCTGATTCACTCTCGTCTTGACTACTGTAACTCATTACTAGTCGGTCTTCCCCTCACTAAACTCTCCCCTCTTCAATCTATCCTCAATGCAGCAGCCAGGCTCATCTTTATGACCAACCGCTACACCAACGCCTCTAATCTGAGCCAGTCACTGCACTGGTTGCCCATCCCCTTCCGAATAAAATTCAAACTTATTACTCTCACCCACAATTACTCTCACCCACAAAGCTCTCCACAGTGCTGCACCTCCTTACATCTCCTCCCTCATCTCTGTCTACCACCCTACTCGGGCTCTACGTTCTGCCAACGACCTTAGATTAAAATCCTCCCTAATCTGAACCTCCCACTACCGTCTCCAGGATTTCTCTATTGCTGCACCAGTCCTCTGGAATGCGCTACCCCAGACAATCAGATTAATTCCCAATATCCAGAGTTTTAAACGTGCCCTGAAAACACATCTATTTAGACAGGCCTATAACATTCCCTAATCTGACTACTTTCCATGTCCCTCCTTTTAGATTAGTCATCAGAATAAGATTCCCTCACACTCCTTCTCTTCATGTCCGTCATACACGGATACTGGCTGGTGACCGGCTCATGCAGCTTTATGTTACCACCGCATGTGTATAAAAATGGCCGGACCATTGTACAGAACAAACACTGTTACACTTTGTGTCTCCCTTATGTCCTCATAGATTGTAAGCTCTTGCGAGCCGGGTCCTCACTCCCCAGGTTTGAATTGTAAATGAACTTTGTCACTATGTAATGTCTGATATTCTTTGTTTCATGTCCCCTCTAAATTGTAAAGTGCTGCGTAATATGTTGGCGCTATATAAATAAATATTATTATTATTGTTATTAGTTAGGGTGCTTTCACATATATCAGTTGCATCAGCATCAGTTTATTTGTCTTTCAAGTGATTACAACTGATGCAAAAACATGATGCAAAAATGTATCAGTTGCCATTAGGCTTTTTCACAATTTTTACTACAAAACCATCAGTTGTCATCAGTTGTCATTAGGCTGTGTTCACATAAGAGTTGCCCTTCTGTTGAGGGTTTCCGTCGGAGGTTTAGCAACGTTTCTGACACCATTGAGATCAACGGTAATGCAAACGGAAGCTAAGGTTTCTGTTTGCCTTTCTGTTGAGGGGTTAACCCGATGGAAACCTCAGACGGAACCCCTCAACGGAAGAGCAACGTTGATGTGAACAGGCTCTTAGTTGTCATCAGTTTTTACCATCAGTTTTTACCACAATGGTCCACCAAAAAGGTTGTCTAGGGTCTGAAAATGTGCCAATTTTATCAGAGTGGTGCATAGTTTGTGAAAGATTGGATACATGATAGATTAGATACATGTCAGTGCTCTCCTTCTGTACTCCGGCCTCAGCGCTTCACTGAAGTCTCATACACACATTGTAATGGCACGTGTGTCATATTCAGTGCAGAGCCAATGCCAACGCCGAGAGAGAGCCCAGAAAGCAGCTGCTGTCCACTGACCTCACCTCCGATCAGATCTTCGAAGCAGCCTTGTAAGCCTGCAAAGACTCCACACACTAGCCCTAACTTGAGGGAGTTACTAGTTTTTGGTGCCATTACACCTACCCAATTCAACACCGCATCTTCTACCCATCCCACACCCAATGGCAGATCATCATAGGGCGTTTTGGCTGCCCAAAGTACAATGTAGTACAAAATTGCGACGAAACTGCATCGTATATGTCCTGCAAAAGGACATTTAGTCATAAGGTCACATGACCACATCTCTGAAGTTCTTACTACTGTTTAGAGACCTGCTGGTCACATGACCACAGCTCTGTGAGCAGCAGCAAGACACCATAGAGTAGACTGAGGTGAGCTGCTATGTAAGTATAAGGGGATGGATTTGTTTAAGGGGTCTGGTGTGGGGGTCTGTATTTAAGGGGCCTGGTTTGGGACTGTGTTAGTTGAAGGGGTCTGGGGTCTGTATTTAGGGGGTCTGAGGTCTCTATCAGTTTAAGGGGTTTTGGGTCTGTGTATTTAGGGGTCAGTGTTAGTTTAATGGGTCTGGGGTCTGTATTTAGGGGGTCTTTATTAATTTGACGTTTGGGGTCTGTATTTTGGGGGTCTGGTCTGGGGTCTGTATTAGTTTATGGCCTGTATTTATGGGACCTGTTCTAGGGTCTGTATTAGTTTAGGGGTCTTTATTTAGGGGGTCTGTATTTAGGGGTCTGGTCTGGGGGTCTGTATTAGATTAGGGGGTCTGGTCTGGGGTCTGTATTTATGGAGTCAGGTCTGGGGTCATTATTAGTGTAGGGGGTTAGGTCTGGGGGTCTGTATTTAGGGGTTCTGTATTAGTTTGAGACCTGGGGTCTGTATTTAGGGGTCTGTATTAGTTTATGGGGTCTGTATTTAGTGGGTCTGGTCTAGGGTCTGTATTAGTTTAGGGGTCTTTATTTAGGGGTCTGTATTAGTTTAGGTCTGGGGTCTGTATTAAGTGAGTCAGGTCTAGGGTCATTATTAGTGTAGGGGGTCAGGTCTGGGGTCTGTATTTATTTAGGGTGCTTGTTCTGGGGTCTGTATTTGTTTAGGGGTTTCTGGTCTGGGGACTGCAATAGTTTAGAAGGTCTGGGTCTGTATGTATTCTATGATCTAGTCTGGGGTCCAAATTTATTAGTCTGAGTAAAAGGGGTTGTCCGGGCACATCTATAGGTTCTCAGTATAAAAAACGGTCTGTGCCCGGACAGCACCTGTAATGTATGGGCCTGGGCCTTGGTGTCTAAATTTGTGTTTTTCTATATAGGCTGGAAATGGCTGCAGAAGTGATAGGCAAAGATGTCTTATCAGGAGAAGTCGCCTTAACGGTCTGCGTCAGATGGAGAAGAAAATAAAATGACTCCTATCATAGAAGACATCACCTGTGAGCCACTGGATCTATAGGGGATCTGTCCCCTCTCCTGACTTGTCTGTTGCAGATAATCCCTGTATTCTACATATCTTTGTGTACCCAGGACTAATAGACAAATGTGTGTTACCATTCCCATTGTCAGGAAGCTGTGTCCCTACACAGTGGGATACAGTCAGCGATGGTTAGAGACTGTCAGTATGTAGGGACACAGCCATTTGACAAGGGGAATCGTAACAACCATTTGTCAATGCTCGCACAAAAAGGTGGTGTTCACTATAAACACGGTAGAGCGGCGGTGGGGAAGGGGGGCCCAAGTTTGTGGAACAGCCCAGGGCCTGCGGTCTACTTAATCCGCCACTGCCCACACCACGATGGGATTGCTGTTTTATCTATTCACACAACAGGGTCCTGGTGTCGGCTGTTAAAATCGGCTGTCTCAGTCCGTTATTTGACGGTTGTTTTGCATCTCTTTTGTATCCGTTCCATGTTCGTGTTTCCGTTTTTGACAAATTTTAAAAAAATAGATGAATTTGCATATATAATGAAACAGTGCCCTATGTAGATAATACCGCAGTGCCCTCTGTATATAGTGCCACACACTCCCTGTAGATAATGCCACAGTGCCCTCTGTAAATAGTGCCACACATCCCCTGTAGATAGTGCCACACTGTTCTCTGTATATAGTGCCACACACCCTCTGTAGATAATGCCGCAGTGCCCTCTGTATATAGTGCCACACCACCCTGTAGATAGTGCCACACTGCTCTCCGTATATAGTGCCGCAGTGCCCTCTGTAGATAGTGCCACACTGTTCTCTGAATATAGTGACCTACCCCTCGCTGTGGATAATGCCGCAGTGTCCTCTTTAGGTAGTGACACACATCCCCTTGTATATAGTGCCACACACCCCCTGTAGATAGTGCCACACTGTTCTCTGTATATAGTGCCACACACCTCCTGAAGATAATGCCACAGTGCCCTCTGTATATAGTGCCACACTGCTTTCCGTATATAGTGCCGCAGTGCCCTCTGTAGATAGTGCCACACTGTTCTCTGTATATAGTACTCCACCACTCTCTGTGGATAATGCCGCAGTGCCCTCTTTAGGTAGTGCCACACATCCCCTTGTATATAGTGCCACTCACCCCTGCACATAATGCCGCAGTGCCCTCTGTAGTAAGTTCCACACTGCTCTCTGTATATAGTGCCGCAGTGCCCTCTGTAGATAGCACCACACAGCTCTCTGTATATAGTGGCACACACACCTGTAGATAATACCGCAGTGCCCACTTTAGATAGTGGCAGACACCCCCTTGTATATAGTGCCACACAACCCCTGTAGATAATGCCACAGGGCCCTCCGTAGATAGCACCACATTACCCCCTGTAGATAATGTCACACATCCCCTTGTAGATAGCGCCACTCATCACCCCCTGTACATAGTGCCACATAGCACCCCCTGTGCATAGTGCCATACAGCCCCACTGTACATGGCATCACACAGCGTCCCCTGTATATAGGGCCACACAGCACCCCCTGAACATATTGCCACCCCCACTGTACATAGCACTACCCCCCTTCCCCTGTACATAGCGCCACTGAACCTCCCTCCAGCAGTGGAATCCCAGGCCAGAGAATTGCCGACGCTGTGGCCAGGAATTCCCTAAAGGAGGAGCCCCTGATACCACAGTCCATATAAGGACAGTGATGTCAGCGGTTACCTCTAGAAGTGGAATCTCCAGTCAGAGTGTTGGGCATATATGGACAGTGATGTGAGGGCCAACTCCTGAAGTGAAATCCCCAGCCACAGCATTGTCAATTTTGTGGCTGGGGATTCCCTCAAGGAGGAGCTCCTGACACCACTGTCCTCATATGGACAGTGATGTCAGGGGTTACTCCCTCAGCGAAATCCCCGGCCAGATGCTGTTTCAAGGGATTCCCTCCTGGAGGAGTTGCTGACGCCACTGTCCATTTATGGACAGTGACGTATGGTTACGGCTAGAAGTGGAATCTCAGGCCAGAGTGTTGCCAACGCTCTACTGGTGGGGATTCTGCTCCAGGAGAAGCCCTTGACATCACTATCCATATTATGGACAGTGACATGAGGGGCAACTCCTGAAGTGAAATCCCCGGCCATAGCATTGTCAATGCTGTGGCCGGGGATACCCTCAAGAAGGTGCCCCGGATGCCACTATCCGTATATGCGGAATTCCAAGCAATGCTATGACCAGGGATTCCGCGCCTAGCAGTAACCCCTGAGGGCACTGTCCATATATGGACAGTGCCGTCAGGATCTCCTCCTAGAGGTAATCCCTGTCGGAACAGAACGCAGTTTTTCCCATTGAAATCAATAGGCAGATGTTTGGAGGCGTTCTGCTTCCAATTTTCAGCCATTTTTTGGGACGTTTACTGCGTGTGAACAAGTGTTGTATGTGAATTTTTTTTAAAAAAAACTCTAAAATACTTAGTGTGTCAGTGTTATGGTCAGCAAGCGTCAGTGTTTTTAGTGTTTTATGTGAAAAAAAAATCTTTGTTATTCAACCGTTTGTTACATTTCACTAAGCTACGTGTGTATATACACTACATATATGTAACGTCTATGGCCACGGTCCATCGTTCGGTCATTAACCTCGACGGCCGTGGCCATGGACACCTTACATTGTTGCAGCGTCGTCCTCCTGTCAGGCGCCAGCACTCACTTCCGGATTCCGAGTGTCTCCGGCGGGCGCGCGTGCACGGCCTTGAAGGGCCAGTGCGTGCATTTTTGCAGGAACTCTGCAATCTAGCCCAGGGTGCCCTGGGCTATGAGGAGGGCTGAGACCTTGCCGCCACACCGGGCATATGACTGACCGATCGACCTGGTTCCTGAATCGTCGCCTCCTCGTGGTAGAGTGTACCCTCTCTCCCTGCCAGCGACCCAGTTCATGTCGGCCTACATTAAGGGCAACCTGGAGAGGGGTTTCATTCGTAAATCCTCATCCCCGGCCGGAGCTGGGTTCTTCTTTGTTAAAAAGAAAGATGGATCGTTACGACCTTGCATTGACTACCGAGGCCTAAACCAGATCACGGTGAAGAACAGGTACCCCGTGCCTTTGATTTCTGAACAGTTTGATCGCATACGGGGGGCGAAAAAAAATTCTAAACTGGATCTGCGTGGGGCCTACAATCTGATTCGGATTTGTCGAGGTGACGAATGGAAGACTGCCTTTAATACTCATGATGGGCACTACGAATACATAGTTATGCCCTTCGGCCTATGTAACGCTCCCGCAGTATTTCAAGAATTTGTCAATGACATTTTTCGTGATCTCCTTTATGTTTGTGTTGTGGTGTATCTCGATGACATTTTGATTTTTTCTCCAGATCCAGTAACTCAGAGTCATGTCCGCCAGGTGTTGCTCCGTCTAAGAGAGAATCGCCTTTACGCCAAGTTAGAGAAGTGTGTTTTTGAGAAGAAGTCTCTATCCTTCCTGGGATATATTATCTCAGATCAGGGCCTCAAGATGGACCCCCAGAAGGTAAAGGCTGTCCTGGAGTGGCCACACCCCCAAGGCTTAAGGGCCATACAACACTTTCTAGGATTCGCCAACTTCTACCGACTGTTCATCCCCAACTTCTCATCTTTGACTGCTCCTATCTCCACCCTCACTAAGAAGGGTATGACTGCCAAGATGTGGACTTCGGAGGCTGAAGCCGCATTTGAATCCTTAAAGAAAGCCTTCACGTCTGCCTCCATTCTGCACCATCCGGATGTATCCCTACAGTTTTCGTTAGAGGTGGATGCTTCCTCGGTCGGTGCTGGAGCACTGTTGTTCCAGAAAAGATCGAAAGATAAGGCACTGCTATGTGGCTACTATTCCAAGCTGTTTTATTCCGCAGAGCCCAACAGCTCGATTGGGGACTGGGAGTTACTGGCCATCAAGCTGGCTCTGCAGGAGTGGAGACATCTACTGGAGGGCGCAGTTCATCCTATCCTGATCTTCACGGATGACAAGAATTTGACCTACCTACAGACGGCCCATCCTCGTCAAGCCAGGTGGTCGTTGTTCTTTGCTCGGTTCCGGTTCGTACTCCACTACCGACCCGCCGACAAGAATGTGAGGGCCGATGCCTTGTCTAGATCTTTTGAAACCGAAGACGCCATGGAATTTCCACAGAATATTATTACATAGTTACATAGTTACATAGTTAGTACGGCTGAAAAAAGACACATGTCCATCAAGTTCAACCAAGGGAAGGGAAAAGGGAAGGAAAAATTTCTACACATAGGAGCTAATATTTTTTTGTTCTAGGAAATTATCTAACCCTTTTTTAAAGCCATCTACTGTCCCTGCTGTGACCAGCTCCTGCGGTAGGCTATTCCATAAATTCACAGTTCTCACTGTAAAGAAGCCTTGTCGCCTCTGCAGCTTGAACCTTTTTTTCTCCAGACGGAGGGAGTGCCCCCTTGTTTTTTGAGGGGGTTTTACAAGGAACAGGATTTCACCATATTTTTTGTATGTGCCATTAATATATTTATATAAGTTAATCATGTCCCCCCTTAGTCTTCTTTTTTCAAGGCTAAATAGGTTTAATTCTTTCAATCTTTCCTCATAACTTAGATTCTCCATGCCCCTTATTAGCTTCGTTGCTCTTCTTTGTATTTTTTCCAACTCCAGGGCATCCTTTCTATGAACTGGAGCCCAGAACTGAACTGCATATTCTAGATGAGGCCTCACTAATGCTTTGTAAAGTGGCATTATTACATCCCTGTCCCGCGAGTCCATGCCTCTTTTAATACACGACAATATCCTTCTGGCCTTTGAAGCAGCTGATTGACACTGCATGCTGTTATTGAGTTTATGATTTACAAGTACACCCAGATCCTTCTCAACAAGTGAATCCGCCAGTGTAGCGCCCCCTAGGACATATGATGCATGCAGGTTGTTGGTACCAAGATGCATAACTTTACATTTATCTACATTAAACTTCATTTGCCAAGTGGATGCCCAAACACTTAGTTTGTTTAAATCTGCCTGCAATTCATGAACCATAGTCTGAACTATATTACATAGCTTGGTGTCATCTGCAAAAATAGAAATAGTGCTATTAATCCCTTCCTCTATATCATTAATAAATAAGTTGAATAATAGTGGTCCCAGCACTGAACCCTGGGGTACACCACTTATAACCGGGGACCATTCAGAGAAGGAATCATTGACCACAACCCTCTGGATACGGTCCTTGAGCCAATTCTCAATCCAATTACAAACTATATTTTCTAAACCTATAGTCCTTAATTTACCCATTAGGCGTCTATGGGGGACAGTGTCAAATGCCTTTGCAAAGTCCAAAAACACTAAATCCACAGCGGCCCCTCTGTCTAGACTTCTGCTCACCTCTTCATAAAAACAGATTAGGTTAGTTTGACAACTTCTGTCCTTAGTAAAACCGTGCTGGCTGTCACTTATAATGCTATTTATTGTCACATAATCCTGTATATAGTCCCTCAATAGCCCCTCAAACATTTTCCCCACGATGGATGTTAAGCTTACTGGTCTATAATTACCCGGGGAAGACCTAGAGCCCTTTTTGAAAATAGGCACCACATTTGCCCTGCGCCAGTCCCTTGGCACTATACCAGTCACTAGAGATTCTCTGAATATTATGAAAAGGGGGACAGAAATAACTGAACTAAGCTCTTTAAGAATTCTAGGGTGTAACCCATCTGGTCCCGGAGCCTTGTGCACATTTATTTTATTTAATTTAGCTTGGACCATCTCTACATTCATCCAATTCAGTATATCAACTGATATATTAACAGCACTGGCACCGGCTACATCAGCTGCTCTTTCTTCTGTTGTATATACAGAGCTAAAGAACCCATTTAGTAACTCTGCCTTCTCTTGATCCCCTGTGATCAACTCCCCATTACCATTATCAAGGGGTCCTACATGTTCAGACCTTGGCTTTTTTGCATTTATATGCTTGAAGAATTTTTTAGGATTTGTTTTACTATCCTTGGCCACCTGCCTTTCATTTTGTATTTTTGCTAATTTTATTACATTTTTACAGATTTTATTAAGCTCTTTATATTTTACAAAGGCTACAGCTGTACCCTCAGATTTGTATTTTTTAAATGCCCTTTTTTTGTCATGTATTGCCCCTTTCACAGAAGGTGTAAGCCATGTGGGGTTTAATTTGAGTCGTTTATACTTATTACCTGTAGGAATAAATTTTGCACTATAATAACTCAAAGTAGATTTGAAAATCTCCCATTTATCATTTGTTCCATTATTTGACATTAGTTCTTCCCAGTCCATATCCTGAATTGCAGCCCTCATCCTGGGGAAATTGGCTTTCTTAAAATTAAATGTTTTTGCCCTCCCAGCCTGCGTTTGTTTTTTACAGTATAGGTAAAATGTAACTATATTATGATCACTGTTACCGAGGTTTTCACGAACATTGACATTCCCAACAAGATCTGCACTATTAGAAATGACCAGATCCAACAGAGCTTCACCTCTAGTCGGGTCTTCCACAAACTGGCCCATAAAATTTTCCTGCAACAGGTTGAGGAAATGTCTCCCCTTTGCAGTTGAAGCCGAACCATGACACCAATTAATATCCCGGAAATTAAAATCTCCCATTATCACTACAGTACCCGCCTGTGCAGCCCGCTCCATCTGTTTATATATCTGACCTTCCATCTCCTCAGTTATATTGGGGGGTCTATAGATTACACCAAAAGTAATTTTTTCAGTGTTTACCTCCCTTTCTAGTTCCACCCACAAGGTTTCAACCTCCTCACAGTCTTCACCCACTATTGTCTCTTTCACACTCGCCTTCATATCACTTCTCACATACAGACATACACCACCACCTTTCCTATTTGTCCTGTCTTTACGAAAAAGTGTAAAACCCTGTAGATTTACAGCCCAGTCATGTGAAGAGTCCAGCCATGTTTCAGCAACACCAACTATATCTATATTTTCTTCCAGTATCAAGGCCTCCAGCTCCCCCATTTTGCTTGCTAGACTTCTGGCATTTGTGAACATACACTTTAACTTGCCTGTCAGTTTTTCACTTTTATTATCAGAAATGTGATTTGTGTCTTTCCTGTGATGCGCATGGCACAGGCAGTATTCCTGAGAATACAACCTTGGAGGTCCTTCCCTTCAGCTTGTAGCCTAGTTCTTTAAGGCTCCTCCACCTACCATTTATTCTGTCGTTGGTACCGACATGGACCACGACAGCTGGATCATCACCAGCCCCTCCCAGCAATTTGTCCACCCGTTCCACCACATGCCGAACCCTGGCACCAGGGAGACAGCAAACCATTCGGTTGAGGCGGTCTTGGCGACAAATTATTCTATCCGTCTTCCTGATTATAGAATCCCCTACAACTATCAATTGTCTTGGCTTACCTGCATTACCATCCCGCCGACTACTAGCTGGGCTGTTCTCCCGGCTGTTAGGGAGATCAGTATCCACTAGGGCTGCCTTTTCTGAGACTGACACCCTCGCATCATCACCCAACCTGGCAATTTTGCTTGGAATGCCAGAAACCGGATCGGCCTTCCTTGTCTTTTACCCCTTTCTACTGCCCCTAACTACATTAACCCAGCTACTTACCTGATCCTGCTCACCCATGTCTTCACCCTCCAGTTCTAACCCACTAACTGCATGCTCTGTGAGCAGCAAGCTCCGCTCAAAATTGTCTATCCTCCTCAGTGTTGCATTTTGCGCCTCCAGATCTCTAATGCGAGCTTCCAGGTGAACAACATGCTCACATCTGCCACAGAGATATTCACCCTGGAACTCCGGCTCCAGTCGTGTATACATATGACAAACTGTGCACTGAAGAAAACCTCCAATCTTGCTATCCATTATCCAAGTTACACCAAAACAGCGAACAATTGTCAAAGAAAAAGAAGAGTACTTACTGGGGCTTCAACTCCTCTTTTCAACTCCGGTTTTAGAACTCCACTTAGTTCACAAGCCACTTAAACCACCAAGCTCAGAAAGAGCAAGCTCAAAATGAGGTCTGCTGACTAATTTATACCACCTGTGTCCAGTTAACCCCTTCCCCCTCGTCAGCTGCTCAGCTGGAACGAATTGTGTCCAGTTAACCCCTTCCCCCTCGTCAGCTGCTCAGCTGGAACAAATCTGTGTCCAGTTAACCCCTTCCCCCTCGTCAGCTGCTCAGCTGGAACGAATAGAAGTACAGCAACACAATCCGGTTTTAGAACTCCACTTAGTTCACAAGCCACTTAAACCACCAAGCTCAGAAAGAGCAAGCTCAAAATGAGGTCTGCTGACTAATTTATACCACCTGTGTCCAGTTAACCCCTTCCCCCTCGTCAGCTGCTCAGCTGGAACGAATTGTGTCCAGTTAACCCCTTCCCCCTCGTCAGCTGCTCATCTGGAACGAATCTGTGTCCAGTTAACCCCTTCCCCCTCGTCAGCTGCTCAGCTGGAACGAATAGAAGTACAGCAACACAATCCGGTTTTAGAACTCCACTTAGTTCACAAGCCACTTAAACCACCAAGCTCAGAAAGAGCAAGCTCAAAATGAGGTCTGCTGACTAATTTATACCACCTGTGTCCAGTTAACCCCTTCCCCCTCGTCAGCTGCTCAGCTGGAACGAATTGTGTCCAGTTAACCCCTTCCCCCTCGTCAGCTGCTCAGCTGGAACGAATCTGTGTCCAGTTAACCCCTTCCCCCTCGTCAGCTGCTCAGCTGGAACGAATAGAAGTACAGCAACACAATCCGGTTTTAGAACTCCACTTAGTTCACAAGCCACTTAAACCACCAAGCTCAGAAAGAGCCATTGACCCATCCTGCATCTTCTCTGTGAATCCCCTGCAAGTTAGAGACATTCCTCCGGGTAGGACTTTTGTACGTCTGGCTGACCGAGGAAGAACTCTTCGCTGGGGTCACAGTTCTAAGCTAGCAGGTCACGCGGGTGCTCGTAAGACCCAAGATCTAATCACCCGTCAGTTCTGATGGCCCACGCTACCCAAAGATGTTATGGACTTTGTCTCCTCTTGCACAGTATGCGCAGCAAAAAAGTTGCTCACTCAAGACCTGCTGCCCTGCTCCAACCACTGCCTGTGCCTGTTGCCCCGTGGCAATATGTCGCTATGGACTTCGTCACAGATCTTCCTTCTTCTGCGAGTTGCAGTGCGATCTTGGTGGTGGTGGATAGATTTTCCAAAATGGCTCACTTCCTCCCCTTGACCGCCCTGCCGTCTGCTACGCGATTGGCCAGCCTTTTCATACAACACAGCTTCCGTCTGTATGGCTTGCCCCTGCATATTGTCTCGGACCGAGGTGTCCAGTTCACCTCGAAGTTTTGGAGAGCACTCTGCGGCCTCCTCCGGGTAAAATTGGACTTCTCTTCGGCCTATCATCCCTAGTCCAATGGGCAAGTCAAGAGAGTTAACCAGATTATGGAGAACTATCTACGTCATTTTGTTTCCAGGCTCCATGATGATTGGGTGCAGTTGCTCCCGTGGGCAGAGTTCTCTTATAACAACCACACCAGTGAGTCGACCACTTCCAGTCCATTCTTCATCATCTACGGCCAACATCCTTGCATACCTCTTCCTGTTTCTACGATGTCCCAGGTGCCTGCAGCCGATTCAACCTTCAGGGACTTTCTACAGATCTGGCAACAGACCCGATCTTCTATCCTGTTGGCAGTTGACCGCATGAAGAGAAAGGCAGATACAAGAAGACCGGCATCTCCGCAGTTCCTTCCAGGGACTAAAGTCTGGCTGTCTTCTAGGAATATCCGGCTGAAGGTGCTGTCGTGCAAATTTGCTCCTAGGTTCCTTGGTCCCTTCGAAATCCTGCTACAGATCAACCCGGTATCCTACAAGCTGCAGCTCCCTTCTACCCTCAGGATTCCTAACTCCTTTCACGTCTCCCTGCTGAAACCCGTGGTCCTGAACCGCTACTCCAGGACTCCTAGCTCCACAGTGGCCCCTGGCGGCTCATAGGGGACTTTCGAAGTAAAGGAGATTCTGGCCACCAAGAAGGTGGGAGGAAGGACTTCTTATTTAGTGGATTGGAGGGGGTTCGACCCAGAAAAGAGGTCTTGGGAGTCAGAGGAGAACATCGGTGCTCCAGTCCTCGTGAGGAAGTTTCTCTCCCGCTCTAGTCCCAAGAAGAGGGGGCGTAAGAGGGGGGATACTGTAACGTCTTTGGCCACGGTCCGTCGTTCGGTCATTAACCTCGACAGCCGTGGCCATGGACAACTTACCTCATTGCAGCGTCGTCCTCCTGTCAGGCGCCGGCACTCACTTCCGGATTCCGAGTGTCTCCGGCGGGCGCGCGCCCGTGCGTGCACGGCCTTGAAGGGACAGTGCGCACATTTTTGCAGGAACTCTGCAATCTATCCCAGGATGCCCTGGGCTATGAGGAGGGCTCTGCCCTCTTGCTCTTTGCCAGGGCGTTGTTCGTTGCCCATTGTTTGTTGTGCTTATAGTCTCCCAGTGTCTTTCAGTTTCCCAGTGTACCTTGCTCCTGTAGCCTGTATCCCGTATCCTGTTTCCGTGCTACCTAGTGCTATTGCAGTGCTGTGCTGTTGCCGTGCTGTGCTACAGGCTACACTTGATCGGCTACGCCTCACCTGACGACTTCCCGCCGCCTGGTCCTGGACGTGCCTGCCTCGCTACTGCCTACAATTGCCTCAGGTACCCTTGCTGAACTATTGAACTCTGTACTTACCTGTTTGGCCAGCTGCCATCACGCTATGCGGTATGGCCCAGTGGGTCCACACCCCGCATCATGACAATCTATATACACACACATTTATAAAATGGCAGCGAGTTGTTACACCGCTGAAGAGGCGTATGCCATGATCGCATCTGATACAGAATCTGTGAGCAACGCTGAACCAGAGTTCATTCTCTCATCCGCCTACTCCTTCAGTCACCGGAGGGTTAGTGTCCAGGTTCTGCCTGACCCTGGAACTGCCGTTCTGCCTGACCCTGGTACTGCCAGCTTTGATTGGTCACCTCCATGGCCGCCATCAGGGCAGTACTGCTGGTACACCTGTCAGGGGCCCGGCAACAAGGATGAAAAGAAGGGACCCGTCTGCTACATTAAACATTTGATTGAGGGCCCCTGCATTAGTTACTTGGAGAAAGGAGCGGACCCTGCAATGTAAGGGTCCGTTCTTGACTCTGACGTAACTTACGCTGGGGCCCTGAGAGGAAGATGCTGCCTAAGCAGGAAATAGAAGCTCCGTGTCACGTGTGGAGGGAGCCGCCCACAAGACAGGGAGGACGGAAGAAGTAGATCTAGAGAGTAGCAGTGCCACACAGCCCCCCCTAGTGCCTGCAACTTGTAACTGCTGAGGACAGGTAAAAGGGAACTGTAATGTTATGTGTGGGGGATTCTTTACAAATCGTTTTTTGTGGGGGAGGGGAAACTTAACTGTAAATTATATATGTGGGGGAGGGGATTTTGTGTCAAATGCTATATGTGGGGGGAGAGTGGGACTTGGCTGTGAATGCTATGTATGGGGAGGGGATATAGTGTAAAAAGTTTTTGTGGGGAAGGGTAGGGCTTGGATGTGAATGCTATATGTGGGGGAGGGGATTTTGTGTAAAATGCTATATGTGGGGGATGGTGGGACTTGGCTGTGAATGCTATGTGTGGGAGAAGGGATTCATTATTAATTTTCTTTAACTGTTAGGCAGAGTTCACACGGGGTGAATATGCTGTGTAAAAGCACGCAGCGTATACGATCTGTGCGCCGCAGGGAATTCCGACCGAAAATCCACACCAAACTGTGGTGCAGTTTTTCGCCCGGAATGTCCACTGCGGAAACTGCAGCATTTAGCCGGCCTGCTAGCACTCACATGGGATGAAACGTCATCTCAGGAGGCCGCACTGGTGAAAGAAACCCAGACTCCTGTGTAAGTATAAGATTTTTAATTTTTTTTATGAGTTGCATTTTTTTTAATTCAATGGAGAAAACCCCCAACAAATAAGCAGCGATTCCACAAATAGAATTGACATGCTGTGGAATAAAATTCTGCACCGCAAGTCAATTTCTGAGCGTTTTTACCGCTCATTATTTACGCAGCGTGTGGATGACATTTGTTCTATCTCATCCACTCTGCTGCTACTGTATTTGCTGCAGTATTTTTGCAAAAAACTCTGTTGCGGAAAAACTGCAGTATTTACGCTACGTGGGAACTGACCCTAAGGCAGAGGCATAGCTAGGTTCTCCACCACCCGGGGCAAAGATTCAGTTTGCCCCCCCGCCCTCCCGAACCACTTTCCTGACATTACCTTCCCCCTCGCCAGGCTTGCTTTCTCTACCAATCAATCACTAGTAATTTTTTTTTTCATCTTTTTTTTAATGTAACACCAGCATAAAACCATTTGTACATTTTATAAGCAATATAGTTATATAAGGAGAGCAATGGCGCGGGGTGAAACCGTAGCAGAGTGCGGCTTGACTGGGGCAGAAGTAACCGGATCAATAATGGGGATTAGTGGGATTTTAGTGGAGGCTTGTAATTAGAGATGAGCGAACCGGGACAACCGAACCCGGTTTCGGTCCGAACTTCCGGTAAAGTTCGGTTCGCAGCGAATCCGAACTTCACCGGGTTCGGCCGAACCCGTTTTGACCGAACCCGGTCAAAAACATTATACAAATCGGCAGCCACTTATCTCTATCAATCACTGATAGAGAAAAGAGGCTGCTGATTAAAAATAAAATAAAAAGCATTTCATACGTACCCGGTCGTTGTCTTGTTGACGAGTCCCTCTTCTTCCTCCAGTCCGACCTTTTCTGACGCGGCAGCCTGTGATTGGCTGCAGAGGCCTCTGCAGCCTGTGATTGGCTGCAGAGGCCGCGGCAGCCTGTGATTGGCTGCAGCGCTCACAAGGCTGCATCGTCATCAAGGAATGTCGGGCCGGATGTCGAAAGGGACGCGTCACCAAGGCAACGGCCAGGAGACCGGACTGGAGGAAGCAGAAAGTTCTCGGTAAGTATGAACGTCTTTTTTTTTACAGGTACTGTGATCGGTAGTCACTGTCCATGGTACTGAAACAGTTACTGCCGATCAGTTAACTCTTTCAGCACCCTGGACAGTGACTATTTAGTGTATGTGCACACACACTAATTACGTCCGTAAATGACGGACGTATTTCGGCCGCAAGTACCGGACCGAACACAGTACAGGGAGCCGGGCTCCTAGCATCATACTTATGTACGATGCTAGGAGTCCCTGCCTCTCTGCAGGACAACTGTCCCGTACTGTAATCATGTTTTCAGTAAGGGACAGTAGTTCCACGGAGAGGCAGGGACTCCTAGCATCGTACATAGATATGATGCTAGGAGCCCGGCTCCCTGCAGGGTGTTCGGTCCGGTACTTGCGGCCGAAATACGTCCGTCAATTACGGACGTAATTAGTGTGTGTGCACATACCCTTACTGACGTCGCCTAGCAACGCTGCCGTAATGACGGGTGCACACATGTAGCCACCCGTCATTACGGGGCCTCATGCACACGACCATAAAAACACCCGTTATCACGGGTCGTAATTACGACCCGAAATAGCGGGCCCATAGACTTCTGTTAGCCACGGGTACCTTCCCGTTTTCTCACGGGAAGGTGCCCGTGCCGTTAAAAAGATAGAACATGTTCTATTTTTTTATTTTACGGGCCGTGCTCGTAATTACGACTCGTAAGTACGAGCACGGCCGGCCGGCCACGGGCAGCCGGCCGCTTTTGCGAACCGTGCTGTCATTATAATTATAGCAGCACGGCCCGTAAAATAGAAAAATAGAACATGTTCTATTTTTTTAACGGCACGGGCACCTTCCCGTGAGAATACGGAAAGGTACCCGTGGGTAACAGAAGTCTATGAGCCCGTTATTGCGGGTCGTAATTACGACCCGCAATAACGGGTGTTTTTACGGTCGTGTGCATGATGGGAGCACGGCTCGGAAAAACGAACGGCTGCCCGTGCTCATCTCCTGAAATAATCTGTGCTGCCTTAAACTCTGTGGACAGGTCAGGATCCTGTTTCTTTTAAATGCTGCTAGGGAACCCGCTCGATCCACTATATAAGGCTACGCTACAGTGCAGCATTTAAAAGAAACAGGATCCTGACCTGTCCACAGAGTTTAAGGCAGCACAGAGTATTTCAGGAGATGAGCGTGCAGATTCAGTGCTGTTGTGAACTCTGCTCTTACCATTACGTAGCTCTCAGTCTGTTATCTCTCCTCCACTCCTGTCCTCAAGAACACCTTCACATGATTGGCAAGTCACCACGTAATGGTAAGAGCAGAGTTCACAGCAGCACAGAGTATTTCAGGAGATGAGCGTGCGGATCTTGTGCGTGGTGGTGACTTGCCAATCATGTGAACGTGTTATAGAGGACAGGAGTGGAGGAGATGTAACAGACTGAGCTACGTAATGGTAAGAACAGAGTTCACAGCAGCACAGAGTATTTCAGGAGAGGAGCGTGCAGATTCAGTGCTGCTGTGAACTCTGCTCTTACCATTACGTAGCTCAGTCTGTTACCTCTCCTCCACTCCTGTCCTCAATAACACCTTCACGTGATTGGCAAGTCACCACCCCGCACAAGATCCGCACGCTCATCTCCTGAAATACTCTGTGCTGCTGTGAACTCTGCTCTTACCATTACGTGGTGACTTGCCAATCATGTGAAGGTGTTCTGGAGGACAGGAGTGGAGGAGAGGTAACAGACTGAGAGCTACGTAATGGTAAGAGCAGAGTTCGCAGCAGCACTGAATCTGCACGCTCATCTCCTGAAATACTCTGTGCTGCCTTAAACTCTATGGACAGGTCAGGATCCTGTTTCTTTTAAATGCTGCACTGTAGCGCAGCCGTATATAGTGGATCGAGCGGGTTCCCCAGCAGCATTTAAAAGAAACCGTGTTTGTGTATGTGTGTGTTTGTGTATATATGTGTGTTTGGGTATGTGACTTTGTCTGTTTTTGTTTTTATATGTGTGTGTGTGTATATATGGGTGTGTTTGTGTATATGTGTTTTGTGTATATGTTTGTGTATATATGGGTGTATTTGTGTATATGTTTGTGTGTAGATGTTTGTGTGTGTTTTTGTATGTGTATATGGGTGTGTGTTTGTGTGTATATATGGGTGTGTTTGTGTATATGTGTTTGTGTATATGTGTGTTTGGGTATGTGTGTTTTTGTTTGTATATGTGTTTGTGTATATGTGTTCGTGTATGTGTGTATATCTGTGTGTGTGTGTGTTTGGATATGTGTGTTTTTGTTTGTATATGTGTGAGTTTGTGTATATGTGCGTGTTTGTCTGTTTATGTGTGTGTGTATATCTTGTTGTGTTTGTGTATATATGTGTGTGTCTGTGTATGGTTGTTTGTTTGTGTGTGCGTGTATATATGTGTGTAGGTGAGTAGAAGTATTGGTATTGTTCACATTGATAACTGTTTTTTTATGTTGTTGCAGATTTTGATGTACCGATTGGACTACATCTACGATTCGTTGGACTACTGCGTAGATCTGCGTTTTTTCAAATTTTAATAAAATGGTTAACGAGGGTTTTGTTGGGGATTTCTTATTTCAATAAAAAAGAATTGTCTTTGTGTTTTTTTTTTCAAACTTTATTAGTGCCTAGATAATGGCAGTTGGCTGATTGACAGCGTCCATTATTAAGGCGGTACTTAGTGTTAGCCGGTGCAGAGGCTAGCACTAACCACCCATTATTACCCCGGTACCCACCACCACCAGGGGTGCCGGGAAGAGCTTGGTACGATCCAGTACCCGACCATCTGTTGTGATGGTCGGGTACTGGGGCGGCCGTAGGCTGGTATTATGAGGCTGGGAAGGGCCAAAATCAGTGGACCTTCCCACCCTTGTAATGCTAGGCTGCTGCTGCTGTGTTGTATCGGGCTGGTTATAAAAATGGGGGGGACCCCCACGTCGTTTTTTTTTTGGAATTTAACAAATTTAGCAATAGACGGGTCCCCCACATTTTTAATAACCAGCCATATACAAGGCCGCAGCAGTCTGGCATTACATGGGTGGGAAGGGCCACTGGTTTTGTCCATTCCCAGGCTAATAACACTGTGTTGTATGTGGCTGGTTATGATAAATTGGGTGGAACCCCATGTCTTTTTTAAAAAAAAAATGTAAATAAATAAATAATTTAAAAAAATGACGTGGGGTCCCCCCCACTTTTATAACCAGCCAGATACAACACAGCAGCAGCAGCCTAGCATTACAAGGGTGGGAAGGTCCACTGTTTTTGGCCCTTCCCAGCCTCATAATACCAGCCTGCGGCCGCCCCAGGGCCCGACCATCACAACAGATGGTCGGGTACTGGATCGTACCTGGCTGTTCCCGGCACCCCTGGTGGTTTTGGGTACCGGGGTAATAATGGTGGTTAGTGTTAGCCTCTGCACCGGCTAACACTAAGCCTCGCATTAGTAATGGATGTTGTCACTCAGACAGCGGCCATTACTAAAGTGGTAATAATAAAATTTGAAAAGACAAAGATATAGATAAAATATTTTATTGAAATAAAGCACCCCCAACACAACCCTCATTAACCATTTTATTGTAGAAAAAAAACCGTCATCGAAGTAGTCCTCGAAACCGACGTAGTCCAAACACCAAACCTGTAAAAAAATAAAATAATGAAATAAAACATGTTGTAGGCTTAGATTCAGTTTAATGTGTGATACTGACTGTTATACCATGTATAGAAGCCTGCCGCAAAGTTGACTTAGATACAGGGCGCCAGCAGACAGTATCATACATGGCCATACATACATATATACAAATATACATACATATATACAAACATACATACATATATACAAGCATGCACATATATACATGCAAATATACATACATGCAAACATACACACATATATACATGCAAACTATCATACATACATGCATACACACACACATGAAAACATACATACATACAAACAAACATGCAAAGATACATACATACATATATACAAGCATGCACAAATATACATGCAAACATAAATACATGCAAACATAATTACATACATGCACATATATATAAACATACATGCAAACATACATGCAAAAATAAAAACATGCAAACATACATACATGCACATATATACATACATACATGACAACATACATACAAACATACATGACAACATACATACATGCAAACATACATACATGCAAACATACATACACACATGCAAACATATATACATGCAAATATACATACAAACATGCACATGTATACATACATGCCAACATACATGCAAACATACATGCACATATATACATACATACATGACAACATACATACATGCAAATATACATACATACACACATGCACATATATACATACATGCCAACATACATGCACATATATACATACATGACAACATACATACATACATGACAACATACATACATATATATATATATACACACATGCAAATATACATACATTCATGCAAACATACATGCAAACATACATACATACATACAAATATACATACACACATGCACATATATACATACATGACAACATACATACATACATGACAACATACATGCAAAAATACATACATGCAAACATACATACATGCAAATATATACATGCAAATATACATACAAACATGCACATATATACATACATGCCAACATACATGCAAACATACATGCACAGATATACATACATACATACATGCCAACATACATACATGCCAAAAAATAATAATAATACGTTCATACTTACTTTCCTCCTGTCCGGCCTCCAGCGATGACGTTTCATTCATGTCGCCGCTGCAGCCTGTGATTGGCTGCAGAGGCGGTCACGTGGGATGAAGCGTCATCCTGACGTGCGTGACCGCCACTACAGCCTGTGATTGGCTGCAGCGGCGAAAGGGATGAAACGTCATCGCTGGAGGCCGGACAGGAGGAAAGTAAGTACGAACGTATAATTTTTATTTTTTTATTACATTTAAATGGTATTTTCCGCGCGCCGAGCATGTACTGTGAAGGTTGCTGAAAGAGTTAGTGCAGCCCATTAACTCTATCAGCACCCTGGACAGTAGCATGCTCGGCGCACGTAAGTGACAGGTTCGGTCAGAACTAGTTCGGTCCGAACCGAACTTTTTTGTGAAATTCGGCGAACTAGCCGAACCGAACTTTTGATAAGTTCGCTCATCTCTACTTGTAATACTTAATTTTGAGTATGGCCTGGGAGGGGATATATAAAGGAGAGGAAAAGGGAGTTAACCTCATTCAGTAACAGTGTAGAGAAGTTGTAGGTTGCTGCAGGAGTAGCTAGTTTCATTTTCATTTTCAGGAAGCATGGCGTCCTCCATGGATGAATTTCTGGCGGCCATCCGGCAGGCGGTGACTCAGCGAGGACAGGACTGGGTGCAGGCCACGCTAATGGCTGCAGTGGCCGGTCCTGGGGAAGCGAGGACAGCACTTCCGGTCCAGGAGCGGGCCCACCGTTCCAGGCCACTAGGCCGCCAAAGTCCAGAGCCCATACCCAGGGTTCGGCGCCGGCTTGGGAGCCCCACCAGGGACCCTCCCGTAGTTGCAGGCTGGCAGCGGTCTGCTCCAGTGGGCCTGCGGTCGGGGAGGAATCCTGTGCGCCGGCGGAACCCAGCAGAAGTTGGGAGAGGGGCCGCCCCTCCTCCCCCTCCTAATTGTCGCATTGAAGCAAAGGAATCGGCGGCTGTATCCCCAGGTGAAAGATCGGCTGGGGAGGCAGCCATGCAGGGGGACGTACCTGCTACGGGAGCCGCCCATTCCCTTGCAGCGGGCGGGCTCTCGGAGGAAGAGGGCGACTGCAGCTTCACCTGCTGGAGCAGGGGGGAGCGTGGGCCCTGCAGATCTGGTCGCGCAGATCTTGTCGGCTGACGTGTGGGCAGATTTAACAATCTGGCAGGAGTTTCTGGGGTGCTACAATGGAAGGTCTGTGTGGATGGAGGCGGTAGTGTCCAATGTTGATCTCGAGATGCATACGGATGCATCGGGAGCGCACAGATTTTTGGGAATATTTTCAAGGAGAGTGGTGTGCAGGGACGTGGCCGGCCTCTTGGAGGGAGGAGGGGCTGGTGACCAATTTGGCATAGTTGGAATTGTTCCCCATTGTTTTGGCAGCTGAGATATGGGGCGAGCAGTTGAGAAATAAGAGGGTGTGTTTTTGCTGCAATAATTTGGGGGTGGTCCAGGCCATTAACAAACCGACGGCCAGTTCCCCCCCCGGTGGTAAAATTGTTGCGTCAACTGGTGCTGCGTTGTCTCAGTTTGCATGTGTGTTTTGTTGCTGTCCATGTTCCGGGTATTGTTAATGATATCGCTGATTCTCTCTCTCGGTTTCAGTGGGACAGGTTTCGCAGATTGGCACCGGGAGCGGAGCAACATGGGAAGTCCTTCCCTCCCTGGCTGTGGGACGTGGTCTAGGGGTATCGGCAGTGCTGATTAGACGGTCCGTGAGTTCTAGTACCTGGGCGGCTTATTCCAGGGTGTGGTCTCGGTGGGAAGGCTTGATGCAACAAGTGTGTGTGACGGTGGCGGATGATTCCTTGGAAACTTTGTTGTTATATTTTATTCGATTGTCGTTTAGCGAGGGGGGCATCTTTTTCAGTGGCGTCGCAGAGAGTGACTGCAGTGGCTTTTTGGTGTAAGTTACACGGAGTAAGTGATGTGATCAAGTCCTTTTTGGCGCGACAGGCACTTAAGGGCTACTGGAAAGGCGGGGCGCGGCGGGATGTTAGGCACCCCGTATCATTCGAGTTACTGGGAAAGTTGTGTGTCAGTCTCGGCGGTGTTTGTACTTCACAGTATGAAGTTGTTTTGTTCCAGGCAGCATTTTCATTAGCGTTTTTTGGGGCGTTTCGGATTTCAGAGTTGGTTGCACGGAGTGGCCTGGCGGTTGGGGGTTTGATATTGGATGACGTGGCAGTACTGGGTGACATTGTTTCTTGTTCAGGGGCGTAGCTAAAGGCTCATAGGCCCCGATGCAAAAGTTCTTATTGTCCCCCCCCCTCCGCTAACTTCTCATGGCCAACGGTCCGCAGCTCTCAGCTGCATCGCTGGGTCTCCTAAGTGACCCACCAATGCAGCACTAGCAGCCAGGGGCGTCACTAAGGTCTTAAAATGTCAGGGGAAATAGCCCCAATACATATGTGTACGCCCAAAAAAAAAAGTGTGTATAGGAGACAGCATATCTATAGCACTACGACCCTATCAACTATGGATAGGATTAGATACAGTGGCTCAGAAGATAGTATCACACATGATAGGATTAGATGCAGTAGCTCAGCAGACAGTATCACACATGATAGGATTAGATACAGTGGCTCAGCAGACAGTATCACACATGATAGGATTAGAGATAGGGCCCAGCAGACAGTATCACACATGATAGGATTTGATACAGTGGCTCAGCAGACAGTATCACACATGATAGGATTAGATACAGTGGCTCAGCAGACAGTATCACACATGATAGGATTAGATACAGTGGCTCAGCAGACAGTATCACATATGATAGGATTAGATACAGTGGCTCAGAAGGCAGTATCACACATGATAGAATTAGATACAGTGGCTCAGCAGACAGTTTCACACATGATAGGATTAGATAGAGTGGCTCAGCAGACAGTATCACACATAATAGGATTAGATACAGTGGCTCAGCAGACAGTATCACATATGATAGGATTATATAGAGTGGCTCAGCAGACAGTATCACACATAATAGGATTAGATACAGTGGGTCAGCAGACAGTATCACATATGATAGGATTAGATACAGTGGCTCAGAAGGCAGTATCACACATGATAGAATTAGATACAGTGGCTCAGCAGACAGTTTCACACATGATAGGATTAGATAGAGTGGCTCAGCAGACAGTATCACACATGATAGGATTAGATACAGTGGCTCAGCAGACAGTATCACACATGATAGGATTAGATATAGGGCCCAGCAGACAGTATCACACATGATAGAATTAGATACAGTGGCTCAGCAGACAGTATCACACATGATAGGATTAGATATAGGGCTCAGCAGACAGTATCACACATGATCGGATTAGATACAGGACTCAGCTCGCTGACATTGCGGCTCCAGCGCTGGACCCAGGAAAGGTAAGAATAATAATTTTGCTTCTTTATGTGTTACGGATTATTTTTGTGTGTTTGTGTTCTTTTACAAGTTCGGTTCTTGGACTACTTCTGATACGAGTACTACTTCAATAACGGCGGTTTTTTAATCTCAATAAAATGGTTAATGAGGGTTGTGTTTTTTTATTTCAATAAAATATTTTTTCTATGTGCCTATATCTTTTTAAACTTTATTATCACCGCTTTAGTAATGGCCGCTGGCTGATTGGCAACCTCCATTACTAAGGCGGGGCTTAATGTTAGCAGGTGCAGAGGCAAACACTAACCCCCATTATTACCCTGGTACCCACCGCCACCACAGGTACTGGGAAGAGCCGGGTACGAACCAGTACCCGACAATCTGTAGTGATGGTCAGGCACCGGGGTGGCCGCAGGTTGGTAGTATTAGGCTGGGGAAGGCCAAAAACAGTGGCACCTACCACCCTGGTAATTCTGCCTGCTGCTGCTGTATTGTATCTGGCTGGTTATGAAAATTGCGGGGGGACCCGACGTCATTCTTTCCAATTATTTTTTTATTTATTTTTTTTAAATGACGTGGGGTCCCCCCCATTTATCATAACCAGCCAGATACAATAAAGCAGCAGCAGCCTAGCATTACCAGGGTGGGAAGGGCCACTGTTTTTGGCCTTTCCCCTCCTGATAATACCAGCCTGTGGCCATGCCAGTGGCCAACCATCACTACTGATGGTCAAGTACTGGATGGTACCCGGCTCTTCCCAGCACCCCTGGTGGCGGTGGGTGCTGGGGTAATAAAGGGGGTTAGTGTTTGCCTCTGTACCGGCTAACACTAAGCCCCGCCTTAGCAATGGATGCTGTCAATCAGCCGGCAGCCATTACTAAGGCGGTAGTAATATAGTTTAAAAAAAACCACAAAGACATAGAAAAAATATTTTATTGAAATAAAAAAAAACCCACACAACCCTCATTAACCATTTTATTGATAATAAAAAAAAAAGCCGTAATCGAAGTAGTCCTGGAATCCGACGTAGTCCAACGACCGAACCTGTAAGAAACACACAAAAAAAACGATTAGTAACACATGTGTTAGGCTTAGGGCCCATGTGTGATACTGTCTGTGGGACCCTGTATCTAAGCTTACCACAAGGTAGGCTTAGATACAGGGTCCAGCAGACAGTAATCTTATACAGTATAAGATTACTGTCTGCTGGGGCCCTGTATCTAAACCTACAGTGTGGTAGGCTTATATACAGGCCCCATCAGACAGGATCACACATGGGCCATGTATCTAAGCCTACCATGTGATTGGCTTAGATACAGGGCCCAGCAGACAGCATCACGCAATCTGTGATCCTGTCTCGTGGGCCCCCTAAGCCTGCTACATCGTAGGCTTAAAGGGGTTGTGCAGTCCCTAAACATCGTAGGCTTAAAGGGGTTGTGCAGTCCCTAAACATTGATGGCCTATCCTCAGGATAGGCCATCAATAGCTGATGTGTCCGGGTCCGTCTTCCGGGACCCGCCACTCAGCTGTTTTGAAGGGGCCACAGCACTCGTACGAGAGCTGCTTCCCCTTCATTTCACTACTCGCTCACACTGTGAATCGCCGACACCGATTCACAGTGTGACCAGAATGAAGAGGAAGCAGCTCTCCTACGAGTGCTGCGGCCCCTTCAAAACAGCTGATTGGCGGGTCCCGGGAGTCAGACCCCGCCAGTCAAGGCTACTATTCTTACCTTCCTCTTCAGCCGCGGTGGAAGTTCTGTACTCTCGATGTTGTGCGCGGCGCATAGCGCTGTGACGTAATGCGCTGCGCACAGCGCTTGACGTCAGGACCTCCGCTGCGATCCGGAACCAGGAAGGTAAGTACAGTCTGTTACTATAGTAACAGGGGCCCGCGGCCCGAGTTACTATAGTAACTTTTTATTGATGTGGTGCGGGGGGCTGTGGGCCCCCCTGGCTTCGGGGCTTGGTCGCAATTGCGACTGCTGCGACCCCTATAGCTACGCCAGTGTTCTTGTTTGATTAGGCGGTCAAAAACGAACCAGATTGGAAAAGGGGTGAAAGTGGTGCTTTCACGTTTGGAGGGCTCCCCATGGTGCCCGGTAGGGTGTGTGAAGCACTTCTTGAATATTCGGAAGACGGGCGGTGGTTCTTTCTAAATACACGGGAACGGCAAGTCATTGTCGCAGTTTCAGTTTATTGCGGTTTTCAGAAAGGGTTTGGTGGCCCTGGGTTTGGATGGTAGGGAGTTCTGTTCGCATTCCTTTCGGATTGGGGCAGCTACGGAGGCATCCCAGTGGGGTCTTGGGGAGGCAGTGATTAAGAAGATTTGGTATTGGGAATCTGCTAGGTTCAAGGGGTATGTCCGTCCTCAGTTGTTATAAAAAATGCGGCGGTGTTGTGGTTGAGTCTTTGTAAACGATGTTGTTATTTCTATTTCAGAAGCGGCACCGTGTCTGGCGTGGATTGTGGGTCATTCTTACGTGTACTGGGGCGCACTGCGAGCCGATGTTCGACCCGACGGGCGGCAATTGGGTTTCCACAGGGCAGATATGCAGGTTCGCTGGTTAGGGATGCAGGGCATGCTGTGGAACAGGGTGTTGTCAGAGGTCTAGTTCTATACAGGCAGAGAGATCGTACGGGACATGAAATTAGACCTGTTAAGGCACTGGTCATCTTTTCCAAAATTAATTGTCATCTGGTCAGATATCGTGGCCAGACAGGCGTGGCGGAATGCGAGGAGTGTGGAGGGGTTGAACAGGGCCAGGGCAAAAATTAACAAAGAGGTGTCACGTTTTGTCCGCCCTAAGGGGGGTTTTGCAGTGCAGCACAAAGAATTGGAGATACTGTCTCACATGCTGCGTTAAATAGAGATCGCATCATGTGAGGAGTTTATAGCCACCGGCACCCCAGCAACGTGATCGCTGGGTTGCCGATGGCTGCAAAGGCGATCGGAGGGCTAATGCTTACCTCTCGGTCCGCCAGTAACGGAATCCTCCTATGCCCCGTCGTTGGCGGGGCCCAGGAGGCTTCCGGTACCATCTGCAAGATGGCGCCGTCTCAGCTTCCGGCTCAGAAGCTGAGCCGGCGTCATCAGCACCCCGATCTATCGCCAGGAACCGGAGCTAGCTCCGATTCCTGGCATTAACCCCTTCGATGCAGCGATCCATTGTGATCGCTGCAACCTAGAGGTTTGTAGAAAATCGGCAGCCTTGCCATGCGATGGCAAGGCTGGCGACTGCTACTATGGCAACAGGAGCCCTAGCAATGGACTCCTGTCTACCATTACGTAAGCTGATTAGGCCCCGCCCAGAGGCGGAGCCTGATCGGCTTGCTGTCAGTGAACAACTGACAGTTCCAATACATTGCACTACATAGGTAGTGCAATGTATTAGAACATCAAACAAACAGTTGGACATTCAAGTCCCCTAGTGGGACTAAAGAAAAGTGTAAAAAAAAAGGGTAAAAAAAGTTAAAATAAAAGTTGTAAAACATACAATAAAAGTTTCAAGTAATAAAATAAAACACAATCGCCCTTTTTCACTTATCAAGTCATTTATTATAGAAAAAAATAATAAAGCCATACATATTTGGTATCGCAGCGACCGTAACGACCTGAACTATAAAAAGATTATGTTATTTATTTTATGAACGCCGTAAAAAAAAAACTCAAAAACACTGCCATAATTACAGTTTTTTTGGTCACTGTCTTCCAAAAATTGAAAAAAAAAGTGATCAAAAAGTCGCATGTATCCAAAAATGGTACCTATAAAATCTATACCTCGTCTCGCATAAAACAAGCACTGACACAGCTCCATCGACGAAAAAATGTAAAAGTTATGGCTCTCACAACTTGGCGACAGAAAAAATACATTCTCTTTCTAAAAGTAATTTTATTGTGCAAAAAGTTATAAAAAAGTTCTATAAATTTGGTATCGCCGGAATCGTACTGACCCGCAGAATAAAGGTAACATGTAGTTTATAACGCATGGTGGACACTTTATAAAAAAAAACAACTAAAAATCTATGGCAGAATTGCTGTTTTTTGGTCACCTTGCCTCCCAAAAAAAGGATAACAAGTGATCAAAAAGTCGCATGTACCCCAATATGGTACCAATAAAATCTACAGCTCGTCCCGTAAAAAAAGAGCCCTCATACCACTACGTCTATGAAAAAATAAAATAAGTTAAGGCTCCAATAATTCAGGAAAATATCCAGTTGTGAAGGCCCGAGGGGAACATTTCTTCTGTTTCAAAAGGCGATGTATCAAGGCACTAAAATTAGGGAACCAGGAAGGTTAGGGCCCAAACATATCTGCTGGAAGCGACGGTGCCCGTATTATACCAGGACAACACTTTCCCGCCAAAATTCCCCAAACTGCAAAGGTGCGGAGTGTGGACCAAAAGGGGGATAAGAAAGGACATTTATCAGTGCGACACCGGCCTGTGCAGACAGGATCGATCACGGCGTAACACACATCTATTGATCATTTTATTATTTTTTTTACCTTATTATTATACCACCTAACTATGCCTTTGATTTACTCTGCCCAGCTCAGATATGCCCCACATTATAAACGGAAACAGCAGTGATACTCCAAACAAAACTATTACCAAGCAAATTCCACGCTCCAAAACCCAAATGCCGCTCCCACCCATCTGAGCCCTACAGTGTGCCCAAACAGCAGTTTACTTCCACATATATGGCATCACCATACCCAAGAGAACCCTTTTAACAATTCTTGAGTGTGTGTCCCCAGTGGCACAAGCTGGGCACGACATATTTGACACTGAATTGGCATAGCTAGGGAAAAATTTTAATTTGTACCTTCCGCAGCGCAATCATTTATAGAAAAGACACGTGGGGTGAAAATGCTAACTACACCTCTTAATAAATGCCTTGAGGGGTGCAGTTTCCAAAATGGGGTCACTTCTCAGGGGTTTCTTTTATTATTTCACATCAAAGCCTCTGTAATTGTGAACCAATACTTTATATGTCGCCAAATTAGGCCTCAATTTTACATGGTACTCTTTCACTCCTGAGCCCTGTCGAATGTCCAGGCAAAAGATTAGGGCCACACGTAGGGTTATTCTAAAACAGGGAAACACTGCATAATAATTGAGAGCTGTCTTGTTATGGTGGCACAAGCTGGGCACCACATATTAGCGTATCTAAGGAAAAATTCCCATTTTCATTCTCCCACATCGTGTGCACACGAATTTCTGTAAAACACCTGTGGGGTTAACATGCTCACTACACCCCTAGGTGAATACCTTGAGGGTGTTGTTTCCAAAATGGGGTCACTTCTGGGGGGGATCCACTGTTTTGGTCCCACAGGGACTTTGCAAATGCAACATAGCGACCAGAAACCAAATGCAGCAAAATCTGTACACCAAAAGCAAATGGCGCTCCTTCCCTTCTGAGCCCTGCCGTGTGCCCAAACAGCATTTTATGACCACGTGTAGGGTATTGCCGTACTCCAGAGAAGTTGCTTTACAAATGTTGGGGTTCTTTTTTTCCTTTATTTGTTGAGAAAATTAAAAATTTGGAGCTAAAGCTACGTCTTATTGAAGAAAAAGGATTTTTTTTATTTTCACTGCCCAATTTTAATAAAATCTATGAAACACCTGTGGGGGCAAAATGCTCACTACACCCCTACATGGATTCCTCAAGGGGTGTAGTTTTCTCAATGGAGTAACTTTTTTGGCGTTTTTACTGTTTTGATCCCTCAGGGGCTTTGCAAATGCGACATGGCCTGCGCAAACCATTCCTGCTAAATTTGAGCTCCAAAAGCCAAATAGCGCTCTTTCCCTTCTAAGCTCCGCCGTGTGTCCAAACATCCGTTTATAACCACATGGGGTATTGTTTTACTCGGGAGAAATTGCTTTACAAATGTTGTGGTGCTTTTTCTCGTTTAGTCCTCGTGGAAATTAGAAAAAATTAGCTAAACCGACATTATCTTTGAAAGAATGATGATTTTCATTTTCTCGGCCTACTTCCAATAATTTCTGCAAAAAACCTGCGAAGTCAAAATGCTCACTATACCCCTAGATAATTTCCACAAGAGGTGTAGTTTCCCAAATGGGGTCAATTTTGGTGGATTTCCACTGTTTTGGCACCGAAAGAGCCCTTGAAACCTGACATGGTGCCTAAAATATTTTCTAATAAAAAGGAGGCCCAAAATCCACTAGGTGCTCCTTTGCTTCTGAGGCCGGTGCTTCAGTCCATTACTGCACTAGGGCCACATGTGGGATATTTCTAAAAACTGCAGAATCTGGGCAATAAATATTGATTTGCGTTTCTCTGGTGAAAACTTCTGTGTTACAAATAAAATAGATTAAAATTGAATTTCTGCAAAAAAAAAATGAAATTTGAAAATTTCACCTCTACGTTGCTTTAATTCCTGTGAAATGTTTAAAGGGTTAAGAAACTTTCTAAATGCTGTTTTGAATACGTTGAGGGGTGGAGTTTTTAAAATGGGGTGACTTTTTGGGGGTTTCTAATATATAAGGCCCTAAAAGCCGCTTCACAACTGAACTGGCCCCTGTAAAAATAGCCTTTTGAAATTTTCTTGAAAATGTGAGAAATTGCTGCTAAAGTTGTAAGCCTTGTGACGTCATAGAAAAATAAAAGGACGATGCCAATCTAAAGTAGACATATGGGGCATGTTAATTAGCAACAATTTTGTGTGGTATACCTGCCTGTCTTACAAGCAGATACATATACATTTAGAAAAATGCTAATTTTTGCAATTTTTCACAAAATTTTGGTGTTTTTCACTGGTAAATATTGAATTTATCGACCACATTTTTCCACTATCATAAAGTCCAATGTGTCATGAGAAAACAATCTCAGAATCGCTTGGATAGGTAAAAACATTCTGGAGTTATTACCACATAAAGAGAAATATGTCAGATTTGAAAAAATGGGCCTGGTCCTGAAGGCCAAAATGAGCTTGGTGCTGAAGGGGTTAAAGTCAAGTAGTTAACATAATAAATTAAAAGAAAATAAATAAAGATGTCAGTCTAAACAGAATGTATAACAGGCTAATGAGAATATATATGGTGAAATAATGAAGTCTCCGCTTGTAGATAGTGCCATACACCCCCCTTATAGATAGTGCCACACACCTCACATTTTTCTAGGACGTTACAAGGCTTAGAACTTTAGCAGCAATTTCTCATATTTGTAAGAAAATTTCAAAAAGCTATTTTTTCAGGGACGAGTTCAGTTCTGAAGTGGTTTTGAGTGCCCTGTATATTAGAAACCCCCATAAAACACCCCATTTTGAAAACACCCCTCAAAGTATCCAAAACAGCATTCAGAAAGTGTTTCAACCCTTTAGGCGTTTTACAGGAATTGAAGGAAAGTAGAGCTGAAATTTTCAAATTTCATTTTTTTTTTACAAAATTCATTTGTAATACATTTTTTTCTGTACCACAGAAGGTTTTACCTGAGAAATGCAACTGAATATTTATGGCCCAGATTCTGCAGTTTTTATAAATATCCCACATGTGGCCGTAGTGTGCTAATGGACTGAAACACAGGCCTCAGACGCAAAGGAGCACCTCTTGGATTTTGGGGCCTCCTTTTTTCAGAATATATTTTAGGCACCATGTCAGGTTTGAAGAGGTTTTGTGGTGCCAAAACAGTGGAAACCCCCAAGAGTGACCCCCATTTTTTAAACTACACCCCTCAGGTAATTTATCTAGGGGTATAGTTAGCATTTTGACCCCACAGGTATTTTGCTATATTTATTGGAGTTAGTCTGTGAAAATGAAAATCTACTTTTTTTCTGGAAATACTTAAAAATGTCACATTTTTGCAAGAAATAAAGGAGAGCAAGCACCCCAACATTTGTAAAGCAATTTCTCCTGATTATGGTAATACCCCATATGTGGTAATAAAATGCTGTTTGGACCCACAGCAGGGCTCAGAAGGGACGGAGCACCATTTGGATTTTGCAGCTCAGATTTTGCTGAATTGGTTTCTGGGGGCCATGTCGCATTTGCAGAGCCCCTGAAGTACCAGTACAGTAGAAATTCCCAAAGTGTGATCCCAATTTGGAGACTATACCCCTGAAAGAATTAAATTAGAGGTATAGTGAGAATTTTGAGCCCTCAGGTGTTTTATAGATTTTATTAGAATTGGTCCGTGAAAATGGAAAAAAAATTTTTGCCCAATAACCTGTAGATTTAGCTCAGAATTTTTCATTTCCACAAGGAATACAGGAGAAAAGACACCCCAAAATGTGTTACACAATTTCTCCTGAGTAGGGAAATACCCCATATGTGGTTGTAAACGGCTATTTGGACATATGGTAAGGGTATAAACGGAAAAAGTGCAATTTCATTTTTGGAGTGGAGATTTTACAAAATTTGTTTTTGACGCCATGTTGAATTGCGCTGAGGTACCAGTACAGTGAAAACTCCAGAGAAGTGACCCCATTTAGGAAACTACACCCCTCAAGGAATTCATCTAGAAGTGTAGTGAGCATTTTGACCCTCAAAGGTTTTGCAGAAATTAGTGCACAGTGGATGTTGCAGATTGAAAATTGCTATTTTCCACAGATATGCTATTTCAGTGCCCAATGTGTTGGGCCCAGCTTGTACCACTGGAGACATACGCCCCATAAATTGTTAAGCGGTTCTCCAGAGTACGGTAATACCCCATATGTGGACATAAACTGCTGTTTGGGCACACTGCCAGGCCCAGAAGGAGCGCCATTTGGATTTTGGAGTGCAGATTTTGCTTAGTGTTTTACTGGTGTTTCAGTTTATAATGTGGGGGCATTTGTAAGCTGGGCGGAGTGCATCAGGGTATATGTTAGCTGGGTGGAGTGTATCAGGGTATATGTAAGCTGTGCGGAGTACATCAGGGTATATGTAAGCTGTGCAGAGTACATCGGGGTATATGTTAGCTGTGCGGAGTACATCAGGGTATATGTAAGCTGTGCGGAGTACATCAGGGTATATGTAAGCTGTGCGGAGTACATCAGGGTATATGTAAGCTGTGCAGAGTACATCAGGGTATATGTAAGCTGGGTGGAGTTCATCATGGTATATGTTAGCTGGGCGGAGTACATCAGGGTATATGTAAGCTGGGCGGCATTCATCAGGGTATATGTTAGCTGGACAGAGTGTATCAGGGTATATGTAAACTGTGCGGAGTACATCAGAGTATATGTAAGCTAGGCGGAGTACGTTAGGGTATATGTAAGCTATGTGGAGTACATCAAGGTATATGTAAGCTGGGCACTCCCAGGATGATGTAATAATGGGGAGAATTAATAATAAAATTAATTATTCATGGATAGTGACGTACGCTTTGAACCAATCCTTTATGCACAGGCCGGATTATTGGTGGCAGGAGTCGCACTTCTAAAGGGTGTCTGTGGTGTTGTACAAAACATCCGCACTCCAGCATTGCCTAATCTTTGACTTCTTCACTAGCCCCATATGTAGCACAGACCCCAAAATGTCATAGTTTCCGCTGCATTTACAGGGTCTACCTGTGGCGGCTGTAAACGATGACGTGGGGTTTTAGGTGAAGAACTGCTGCACATATAAATTAGTCTGGGCCGTCGCTTTGCATTATTGCGTTCCAAGAGTCATAACTTTTTATTTTTCCGTTGACGAGCTGTGTGCGTGCTTGATTTTCATGGTATGAGCTGTCGTTTTTATTAGTATCATTTTGGGGTACATGCGATAATTTGATCAGTTTTTATTCCATTTTTTCTGAGGAGAGGAGACCAAAAAACAGAAATTCTATTTTTTTTATAATTTTTTACCGGCGTTCTCTGTGCAGTATAAACAACATGTTTACTTTATTCTGCGGTTCGATACGATTATGGCAATACCAAATTTATATAGTTTTTATATGTTTTACTACTTTTAAAAAATAAAAACACTTTTTTCTAAATGAAATAGTGTCACCATGTCCTGAGAGCCATAACTTTTTTATTTTTTTGTCGACAGAGGGCTTGTTTTTTGCGTGACACACTGTCGTTTATATTGGTACCATGCTTGGCTACGCGCGACTTTTTGATCACTTTTTATTCCATTTTTTGGAAACAACGTGACCAAAAAAGGAAATTCTGCCATTGTTTTTTATTGTATTTTTTTTACGGTGTTCACCGTGCGGTATAAATAATATGATATTTTTTTAGGTCAGGCCAATACGAACGCGGCGATACCTATTATGTCTAGTTTTTGTCTTTTTTTAAAAAAAAATTCTAATTATAAAGGGCTTGATCAGGGAAACAAGGCGATTTATTTATTTATCTTAAACTTTTTTTTTACTTTTTTTCACTTTTTATTTTACACATACTAGGGGACTGGAAGATCTGATCTTCTGATCCCCTGTACAATACACTGCACTACTTCTGTATGTACTTGTGTAGTGCAGTGTATTGTAACTGTCACTTTACAACTGACAGTTGAGCCTATTACATCCTGCCTTGGGCAGGACCTAATAGGCTCCCGTACCTGGCAACCAGGAAGCCGTTGCTAGGCTTCCTGGTTGCCATTGCAACCATCAGAACCCCGCGATTTTTCACAGGGGGGCAATGGGGTGCAGAGGGAGCCCCCTCCTTCTGTATCAATCACTTAAATGCCGCTGTCGCTATTGACAGCAGCATTTAAGGGGTTAAACTACAGCGATCGGAAAGGACAGTGATCGCTGTAGTTGCAGTGGGATGTCGGCTGTATATTACAGCCGACACCCGATGAAGATGGAGCGCGCACAGCTCCTGTGCATGCTTCATCCTCAGGGCATTTTCGGGAAGGGGTTAATAAAAATAGTGTTTTGTTTTTTTACACCGCTTTCTCTGATCTCCTCATGGATCTCACAGAAATGAGGAGATCAGAGAAAGTGACAGGAGCTTTCTCCTGCAGACGACCTCACAGACGGCTGTGATTGGTCAGTCTTCAGAGACTGACCAATCACAGCAATCGCCGGCATTGGGGACTGCTAATTGGTCCCCAAGCCGGTAGCAGAGACGGTTATCTGTCAATGACAGCTGCCGCCGCTGTTGTATCACTATGTGATTTCATATAGTGACAGTTTATTCCTTCTCCGCAATAGTACGGCGAAGGTACGCTGCAATGAGAGGCCTGCAACGTACTATTACGGAGAAGGTACGCAAGGGGTTAATGCATGACACTAACATTGAACAAGTATATGTATTAGTGATGGGGGAGGAGTTACGAGCCGCTCACCAGTTGCAGAGCCTCAGACCAAATCTGTTTCAATTAAAATCTACAATCTACAAAAGTCTACAGCAGCCCATCAGGAAAAAATTTGTCCCGTAGTGCGAGTTACGAATTCTCAGCTCTTGACATTACTCAAGCAACATATGAATTGAAAGTAAGATGTATTTTTTCAAGGAAAAATACCAAAGTCATCCGCACCATGGATTCCCAGACAGTCTCCCATACTGGTACTAGCGAGGCCTTAAGCTGTATAACATCTGCGATCTGAAGAGAGCAGGCACATTCAGCTTAGAATGGTCATTGACATTAGATGTCTCACTTGGTACTTAAATCTACTTTACTCCATAGTATCAAAAAGAAATTTAGCAGACCGGGTCATTATCTGGACACCAACATGTACAATGTAGTGTATCGGACAAGCTCCATGTCTGATATGGTCTATCACCCACACCTTTGTGTGGTGGCTATTTATTATAGACATAACGGTCTGTTATATTAGCACAAAAAAGCAATAGGAGTTTAAAGAGTATTTTATTGGAGTAGGCAAATCCCTAGAACATAACATTCGTATAATCTATAGTAATATTGGCAATAAATGTTGACTATTGAGATTTAACAGACAGTAGAGGAAGAAAAAATATCAATAGATATATATAGCTTGCACCACAGTTTCTTGTACAGAGTCTGTTGTTCATCGATGGTGTGTGGCTCGTCCCCATACGATATTTCAATTCTAAAAAGGGAAAAAAAATGAAGAGCAATTAAAAAACCCAGTGTTACTTATGATGTCCAATGTCATCAATCTATCCTTTAACCCCTTTTGGACGCAGCCTGTTTTGGCCTTGTGGCACAGCCGATTTTTTCAAATCTGACATGTGTCACTTTATGTGGTAATAACTCCGGAATGCTTTTACCTATCCAAGCGATTCTGAGACTGTTTTCTCGTGACATATTTGACTTTATGATAGTGGAAAAATTTGGTCGATAAATTCAATATTTATTCGTGAAAAACACCAAAATTTAGAGAAAATGTGCAAAAATGTGCATTTTTCTAAATTTAAATGTATCTGCTTGTAAAACCGATAGTAATACCACACAAATTAGTCACTAGTTACCATTTCCCATATGTGTACTTTATATTTGCATCGTTTATGAACATCCTTTTATTTTTCTAGGACGTTACAAGGCTTAGAACTATAGCAGCAATTTCTCAAATTTTCAAGAAAATTTCCAAAGGCTATTTGTACAGGGGCAAGTTCAGTTCTGAAGTGGTTTTGAGGGCCTTATATATTAGAATACAAATAATACAGTAATACAATAAATTACCCCATTTTAAAAACTGCACCCCTCAAAGTATTCAAAACAGCATTCAGAAAGTATTTTAACCCTTTAGGCGTTTCACAGGAAATAAAGCAAAGTAGAGGGGAAATTTACAAATTTCTCCTTTTTTTGCCGAAATTCATTTGTAATAAAAAAAATTGTGTAACAGAGAAGCTTTTACCAGAGAAATACAGCTCAATATTTATTGCCCAGGTCCTGAAGTTTTTAGGAATATCCCACATGTGGCCCTAGTGTGCTAATGGACTGAAACACCGTCCTCAGAAGCAACGGAGCACCTAGTGGATTTTGGGGCCTGCTTATTTTTAGATTATATTTTAGGCACCATGTCGAGTTTGAAGAGGTCTTGTGGTGCCAAAACAGTGGAAACTCCCCATTTTGAAAACTAGACCCCTCAAGGAATTTATCTAGGGGTATAGCTAGCACTTTGACCCTACAGGTATTTTGCTATATTTATTGGAGTTAGTCTGTGAAAATGAAAATCTACTTTTGTAATGGCGGGGTAGGGAGACAGACAGGTAAGCCCTAATCTACCCGCCACTCAGTCCCTGCCTACTTGCAACAGCCCGTCCTAAGCGACGGCGTACAACTGGGCGACGGTCCCTACGCTCACTAAGTGCACGACAGACAAACAGACAAGGGTACACAGAAGCTAAGGGAAATGGGGCTGTTGCCCACGGCAACCCCGTGAGCAACAAGAATAGTGAACGAGCCGAGTCAAACCAGGAGTGGACGAGGTACAAAACACAGGGCAGGAGAATAGTGAACGAGCTGAGTCAAACCAGGAGTGGACGAGGTACAAAACGCAGAGCAGGAGAATAGTCAGTCAAGCCAGGGTTAATATGAAGCAGAAGACAAATAGTAAGCAGAAGCAGAGCCAGGAAACAGACTGAAAGAATCACAGGCAAAGGAGTAGCAGGAAGTGAAGGTATAAATAGACAAAGGGCGGGAGCTAGCTCCGTCTGGCAAGGCTGTGATAGGCTCTCCCACTCCTCAGCCTCCCAGGCTGATTGGTGGAAGAAGGGGTCACTCGACCAGACTTAGGAGCAGGTGCAGAGAGAGTAACCACGGGCGTGGACATAGAAGCTGTGTCTGGCAGATCCTTTACAGTACCCCCCCTTTTATGAGGGGCCACTGGCCCCTTTCTAGGTGGACCTGGCTTATAGGGGAACCAAAGATGGAACCTCCTGAGCAATACTGCAACGTGAACATCCCGGGCGGGTACCCAAGTCCTCTCCTCAGGCCCGTATCCAATCCATTGGACCAGGTACTGGAGAGAGCCTTGGACCATCCTGCGATCCACAATCTTGGTCACCTCAAACTCTACCCCTTCAGGGGTGAGAACAGGGACCGGAGGTTTCCTCGAAGGAGCCAAGGACGGGGAGCAGCGTTTCAGTAGGGAGGCATGAAACACGTCGTGTATTCGAAAAGACGGGGGTAACTCCAGTCTTAAGGAGACAGGGTTAAGGACTTCAATGATCTTGTATGGCCCCATATAACGGGGAGCAAATTTTTTGGACAGGACTTTAAGGCGCAAATTTCTTGAAGACAGCCACACCAGATCCCCGACCGCAAACAAGGGGTTAGCAGAACGTCTTCTATCTGCCTGGGTCTTTTGTATGCTCTGGAACACCTCTAGGTTCTTCTGAGCCTGTGCCCAGACTGTGCACAGTTCTCGAAGAACGACATCTACCTCAGGATTAGAGATGAGCGAACCGGGAAAACCGAACCCGGTTTCGGTCCGAATTTCAGGAAAAGTTCGGTTCGCAGCGAATCCGAACTTTACCGGGTTTGGCCGAACCCGTTTTGACCGAACCCGGCTACATTTTGGCGCCTGCCACATGTTACATCTAAAATGGAGGATTACAGAAGATCACCTGACATCAGGCTACCCCATAATGCCTTGCAAACGGCTCTACCAGCCAATCGGGAAGCAGCATAGGGGCGGGCTCAAGCCTGCAATAAAAATCTATGCACGGAGCTCAGCGGCCATTTTACAGACAGGAGCTGTAGGGATAGCTTCTCTGTGCAGTAAGGGAAAGCTTTAGGAATCTAAAAGGCAGGAATTCAGAAATCGAAGGGGCTCATCCACTACTCACTACTCAGCCAGTGTGTGAATACGCTTTTATAAGGGGCTCATCCCCATTGCATCCAACTTGCAATACAGGCAGCCTTTGTAGTAGTGGTAGTAGTAGTACTACAACGCCCAGCATTCCCTGAGTGCACTGCAGCGAGGCTGATTGAAATTCTCATTCATTGCCATTTGCCAAGCCAGTGTCCGTGTGTGAATACGCTTTAAAAGGGGCTCATCCCTGGCCGTTATTAACAGGAATAACAATCCAACTTGCCATACAGGCAGCCTAGTAGTACTACAAGGCCCAGCATTCCCTGAGTGCACTGCAGCGAGGCTGATTGAAATTCTCATTCATTGCCATTTGCCAAGCCAGTGTCCATGTGTGAATACGCTTTTAAAAGGGGCTCATCCCTGGCCGTTATTAACAGGAATAACAATCCAACTTGCCATACAGGCAGCCTAGAAGTACTACAACGCCCAGCATTCCCTGAGTGCACTGCAGCGAGGCTGATTGAAATTCTCATTCATTGCCATTTGCCAAGCCAGTGTCAGTGTGTGAATACGCTTTTAGAAGGGGCTCATCCCCATTGCATCCAACTTGCAATACAGGCAGCCTTTGTAGTAGTGGTAGTAGTAGTATTACAAGGCCCAGCATTCCCTGAGTGCACTGCAGCGAGGCTGATTGAAATTCTCATTCATTGCCATTTGCCAAGCCATTGTCCGTGTGTGAATACGCTTTTAAAAGGGGCTCATCCCTGGCCGTTATTAACAGGAATAACAATCCAACTTGCCATACAGGCAGCCTAGTAGTACTACAAGGCCCAGCATTCCCTGAGTGCACTGCAGCGAGGCTGATTGAAATTCTCATTCATTGCCATTTGCCAAGCCAGTGTCCGTGTGTGAATACGCTTTTAAAAGGGGCTCATCCCTGGCCGTTATTAACAGGAATAACAATCCAACTTGCTATACAGGCAGCCTAGTAGTACTACAAGGCCCAGCATTCCCTGAGTGCACTGCAGCGAGGCTGATTGAAATTCTCATTCATTGCCATTTGCCAAGCCAGTGTCCGTGTGTGAATACGCTTTTAAAAGGGGCTCATCCCTGGCCGTTATTAACAGAAATAACAATCCAATTTGCCATACAGGCAGCCTAGTAGTACTACAAGGCCCAGCATTCCCTGAGTGCACTGCAGCGAGGCTGATTGAAATTCTCATTCATTGCCATTTGCCAAGGCAGTGTCAGTGTGTGAATACGCTTTTAGAAGGGGCTCATCCCCATTGCATCCAACTTGCAATACAGGCAGCCTTTGTAGTAGTGGTAGTAGTAGTACTACAAGGCCCAGCATTCCCTGAGTGCACTGCAGCGAGGCTGATTGAAATTCTCATTCATTGCCATTTGCCAAGCCAGTGTCCGTGTGTGAATACGCTTTTAAAAGGGGCTCATCCCTGGCCGTTATTAACAGGAATAACAATCCAACTTGCCATACAGGCAGCCTAGAAGTACTACAAGGCCCAGCATTCCCTGAGTGCACTGCAGCGAGGCTGATTGAAATTCTCATTCATTGCCATTTGCCAAGCCAGTGTCCGTGTGTGAATACGCTTTTAAAAGGGGCTCATCCCTGGCCGTTATTAACAGGAATAACAATCCAACTTGCCATACAGGCAGCCTAGTAGTACTACAAGGCCCAGCATTCCCTGAGTGCACTGCAGCGAGGCTGATTGAAATTCTCATCTATTGCCATTTACCAAGCCAGTGTCAGTGTGTGATTACGCTTTTAGAAGGGGCTCATCCCCATTGCATCCAACTTGCAATACAGGCAGCCTTTGTAGTAGTGGTAGTAGTAGTACTACAAGGCCCACCATTCCCTGAGTGCACTGCAGCGAGGCTGATTGAAATTCTCATTCATTGCCATTTGCCAAGCCAGTGTCCGTGTGTGAATACGCTTTTAAAAGGGGCTCATCCCTGGCCGTTATTAACAGGAATAACAATCCAACTTGCCATACAGGCAGCCTAGTAGTACTACAAGGCCCAGCATTCCCTGAGTGCACTGCAGCGAGGCTGATTGAAATTCTCATTCATTGCCATTTGCCAAGCCAGTGTCAGTGTGTGAATACGCTTTTAGAAGGGGCTCTGAAATGTCTGGGAAAAAAAAGGTTGTGAAAGGACGGGGTAGAGGAAAAAACACCCATGCCGTCTCCTCTTCCAGTCCAAATGTTGGATCTGTTGGTGCCAGACCCAGTAGCAGCATTTGTAGCACAAGACATGTGCCCAGTTCCACTAGTAGCAGCTGCCATGTGCCTGCTCGTAGTAGTATCAGCAAGCCAGACTTGTCCATCTCCTCCGGTGGGCGGGTTACTTTAGACAATACGGCCATTGTGGACTGGTTGGCTGGCTCGCGGTCATCTCAGCAGGAAGACTCTGACGATCTGGCTTCAAGCCAGGTTTAGTTGGATTCCAGATCCTCTACAGTTCCTTGGCACGGTGACAGTAGTAATATAGGTATTTCTAGCGTTTCCATTCCATCATCTATGTCTTCGCTCCCCCTTCCTAGCGGGAAGCCATCTTTTCTGAGAGTCCTAAGAGACATCTCCTCGGGTGCGAAGGAAGATACTGAACAACATAGTGATGATGATGATGATGATTTGTTTTCCGCGAGTCAGCCAACGGAGTGTGTTGCGGCGGTGGTGGAGGTGGAAGCGGTGACCGAGACGCATAGCTGCGGTAGTGGGGGTGTTGGTGGTGGTAGCCGTGGTGGCAGACGCAGTAATGAGGGGGGGCATGGAGCCCGCCATGATGTCACATCACATTCACAACACAGTGACAGAAGTGGCGGGGATGATGAGGAAGGCTATGATGATGATGTTGTTTTAGACAGGACATGGGAACCAGGTGACGAGGTGATGACGGCGTCACAGGAGGAGGGTAGTAGTGGCGGCACTGGATGTGATAAACAGCCAAGCCGAGGTAGGGGCAGAAGTCAATCTGCAAAACGTTGCAGCGGTAGGGTCAGCTCAAGAGCCAGTGACGGCGACACAGATGCTGGTGTAGGCTCCCGAAAAAAGCCTGCCAGACAAGGGGCAAGCTCGGGTGGTTGTGGTGGTGGTGGTGGTGGTGGACGACGTGGTACTACCTCTTTACGGTACTCTGCCGTGTGACAATTTTCCTGTACCTTCCCGGAGGAGGAAAACATGGCACAGTGCCGTATCTGCAAGCAGAAAGTAAGGCGTGGGCAGGGCAGCAATGTAGGAACTACTGCTCTACGTAAACACATGGAACGGCATCATAAGGCCATGTGGGACAATCAACATGCCCCACCATCATGTACATCTAATGAAGACCCCTCTTCCGCTGCTGCTGCTGCTCCGAGTCCCTGTCATCTAAGTAGTAGCCAGGCCTTATCCACCATGTCGTTGTCATCATCATCATCAATGTCATCTAGTGCTCCTCCTATGTCCCGTCAGTTATCCATTACGGAATCGTTGTCCAATAAGCAACAATATATACCCAGTCGTCCACTTGTCGTGCGGCTTAATTCACACCTGGCTAAGTTGTTGGTGGTGCAGTTGCTGCCGTACCACCTGGTCGACTCCGCCGTCTTCAAGCAATTGATGGCGTGCGCTCAGCCTAGGTGGCGAATACCTAGCCGACATTACTTCTCCAAAACAGCTGTCCCTGCCTTGCACAAGCATGTGGACGAAAAGGTGTCCAAGTCCTTGCAATTATCCGTGTGCAGCAGGGTACATGCTACCGTCGACACGTGGAGCAGCAACTATGGGCAGGGACAGTACATGTCTTTCACGGCCCACTGGGTCAATATTTTGCAGTCCGATGCACCACCGCAGCAATGCCAGGCATTACCACCTCCACGCTTGTATGTTTCTAGTTCAACTCCGGACACCAGGCGCCTACCATCCTTCTCCTCCTACTCCTCCTTGCCTTCCTCCTTGGAGGTCTTCCCGTCCCCGACAGGTCACAGTGTATCTTCCACTCCTCCTCCCTCCTCTTTTCATAGGTGCAAGGTGAAGCGCCACAACGCTGTCTTACACCTGCTGAGCCTGGGCGAGAAAAGCCACACAGGGCAGGAGCTGCTGCTGTGCATCAAGGAGGAAATCGCACGCTGGCTGTCTCCTCTGAAACTCACACTGGGCAATCTTGTCTCTGATAACGGCAAAAACGTTGTGGCTGCACTGCGTCTAGGTCACCTGACACACGCTCCTTGCATGGCACATGTGATCAATCTGGTCATAACACGCTTCTTAAAGTCATATGTTGGTTTGAAGGGTGTGTTGGCCATGTCCAGGAGGGTTTGCGTTCGCTTTAGACGTTCGTATGCATTTAAGCACGCCCTCCTGGACTTGCAGCGTCAAAACAATCTCCCAGAACACAGCCTGATTTGCGACGTTCCAACACGATGGAATTCCACCCTGCACATGTTGGACCGTCTGTACGAACAGCGGAAAGCCGTGAATGATTTCCTGATGCAGCAGACGGGCAGCGTTTGGAGCCAGTGTAATTTCGAGCTCAGGCACTGGCAGCTGGTTAGAGACGCATGTCGCGTTTTGAGGCCCTTTGAAGAGGCCACACGATTTGTGAGCCGTTACGCTAGCGGAATGAACGATGTTATGCCGCTGATATTCATTATGGAGCAAACGCTCACAGCGATGATTCAGCAAAGGATGGAGGAAGGATCACATCTGGCTATGGATGTTGAGGAGGAGGAGGAGGATGAGAATGAGGAAACAGGACCTGAAGAGGAGCTGGATTTGGAGATGGAATCACAGGTAGGGATAGGGGACGAGGCAGCCGCACAACATGACAGTGATGGTGGTGATGACGAGTCTGACGACGACCTTGATGATGGACAACCATGGCAGTATGGGGCGGAGATGGAACCAACCGGGCCCTCTGAAACGCTGGCCAGGATGGCGAGCTGTATGCTTCGTTACTTGCGCGCTGACTGTCGTATTGTTAGCATGAAGCAAAGAGATGACTACTGGATAGCCACACTTTTAGACCCTCGGTATAAAGCCAGAATGGGGGAGTTTTTTGCGCCTTCCGAGAGGGAGGCAAAATTGGCTTATTATAGAGAGAAGCTCTACAGCCAGCTTGTCACGGCTTTCAAACGGCAAACACCCGCTGCAAGCATGTCTGACCGGGGGGCCACTCTCCGCTCCCCACTGTCTCATCTTTCCACCGCCTCTGGCAGAGGTACCTCTGCAATAGGCGGCAGCCGCGGCAGCAGCGGCAGCAGCAGCAGAAGCCAATTCAGTTTGGAAAATATGATGACAACATTTTTACATCCAATACCCCGACCTGACACACATCGTAGTACTAGTCACCAAAGGGATGTTCACCATCTCCAGGTGCAGCACCTAAACAACCAGGTTCACTCGTACCTGGACTGTGCCCTTTCTCCGTCAGAATTGCTGATCCCAGACCCCATGGACTTCTGGGTCAGCTGATTGGATCATTGGCAAGAACTGGCCCAGTTTGCCATGGGTGTACTGTCTTGTCCACCCTCCAGTGTAGCGTCAGAGAGGGTATTCAGCGCAGCAGGGGGCTTCGTCGCCCCTAAGCGAACAAGATTGTCCGCCAACAGCTTGGAAAGTCTCACGTTTCTGAAAATGAATCAAGCGTGGATCGGTGAGGATTTTAAAACCCCTGTGCCTGATGCCACTGATTAGATCTGACATTGCTGCTGCTGCTGCCGCTGCCGCCTGCTACTGTCAGGTCCGTATATCAGGGAAGCTCCTTTCTCCCTGTCATTTCACACCGATTAACCACCTCTGTAAATTGAAAGCTGAAGGCATGCCTGGAAAGAAGTGAACGAGTCATAAATGTTCGCAAGACAACTTTCCCTTTATCAGAAAAGAGGAGAACTGAACTTTATTCAGAACAAAGAAACAGACAGAGGAGACACATGCCCCTCCCTTGAGATGTGGGATTGCTTGAGTCCCATTGGCTCCTCTGTTGTAAGTTTTGGTGTACATTCTTCTGCACACTCCTCTTTGCATTCCAGGGGGCGGTGTCTTCCATAGGCGTGTTATGCAGGCTCTTTGTGCTCCATGAATCCAATCTCTTTGTGTAATATACTGAATATATATATATATATGTAAGGATAATATTTTTCAAACAATATACATGGCAATGATCCCTGACAGTCCCCCCTAGAAATATTATTCTACTATCCCTGAGTCTTGCCTATCAACCTACCACTGACCACTCGAACCAGGCGGGTAGGGGTTTTGGATTCCTTCACCAGCTTGAGACGAGCTACTCCTTATAAGTTACCCCCCTTTGTACCTGGACTTCCAAGGTTTCTGAATGGTCCTAACTGTCCCTATTCTCCTCAGTATACAGGATGGTTGTCTTTAAAGGGACTGTCGGTGTCACCTCGTCTATTTGTGTAAGCATAGTGGGCACAGTCTGTTCTACTGCTTTCGTCATCATTTTCCTGATACAAAGGAAAACACAGCACACAAGGACAGAGAATAGTATTAAAAAGGCGAGTACCACTACTCCTATTTGTGCTAATATTTTCTGCCATCCAGTCATCCATGAGAAATACTGGTCCCATGGGTCGGTAATACCTGAGTTCCTTTTCAACTTCTGAGATAAGCTCTCCAGCTTATGTATGGCCATTGTGACTTTTCCTTTGGGCCCGGTGTTGTCTGGGATATACGTACAGCAGGTTGTCCCTATCATTCGGCATACCCCACCTTTTTCAGCCAATATCATATCAAGAGCCATTCTATTCTGGAATGTCATAGTTGAGGTGGGCCCTAGTTGGTCGGCTAACCCTTGTAAAGCATCTCGGGTATAATTTACAAACCGCTGCTGGTTGTAATATATATAATTAATTCAGTCTACATTTTTATTAACAGTAATAATTGGGATAAGAGACTCAAATCCTGCCTTCACCTGGTCTCTGGCCTTGAACTCGTCTGGCACCCCCCTCGGGACACCAATTGTATCTGTATACACATGTGGATCGAAGCTTCCCCTTGGGGATACCTCCCTCTTTCTGCGGTGGTAAGATCCTTTTATTGGTTCTTCATCTGAACCTTCGCCAAGAATGTGGAAAGGCATAATTGCTTTAGCCAATGCACACTCTCCTTTCCATTGCCCCTCAAGTCTGGTTCTGATTTTCATATCCCCACATATCCAGTATATATCGCCCAAAAACTGCACCTGATTCTGAGTGATAGATGCATTTAATGAGCTGTACTTTGAACAGTTCCCTTCCGGAAAGTTCCCTAGGAACCGGCCATTCCCTTCTGTATTGGTGTAACATGTGTAGTTGCCTTTGTAGATGGTAAGTCCCTGGGCTTGTTTGGGTATCGTGGTGACTATGGGGTATTCCTTTTTCCAGGACTCGCAAACTGTGTGGTCTAATGTTATATTGGTGTATAGGCTTAGGAAACATTCTTCATCATCGTCAGGAATATTAAGTGGCACTATCCCTAGGTGTGGCCGGGCTCCTGCACACACATAGCAGTTGGACTTATTCACTTTCCGTGTCGTGTATTGTACCCACTCTAACCAGACATTATGGTCCCCAAATCCGGTTTCTACAGCCATAGTGTCTTCCAATCCCGGGTCAGCCATGGCCATCATTTTTTTATGCATCTGTATTTGGGATAGCAACACTTTTATCAGTCTCTCAGGGTTCAACTTTCTCCATTCTCGGGAGTCTACCATATCTTTTAGTTTGAATTTTCCCATTTCTCTGTTTACTCCCCCATGGGTCCCTAAAATGTATGTGTCTTGGTCTGTTTTACTAGGATTTTCTAAGGTGAGGATCAAGTTTAATCCTGACAGACCACAGGCTTTCCTTGATAACGTCATTCTAGTTAGAAGGGACTTCCCATTAATGTCTTTCTTTTCTAAGGCACTCTGTGGGCGATATCCCCAATGGTCCCCCGTGTTCCAGCCCACCGCCTTCCAGGATGTACAATGATTGCCGTAATACTTGTCTGTTACACATATATATTGAGTGCCTCGATCACACAGGTGATAAGCATTCCAATATCCGCATGTTTGTTTGACACAACTATGTTTGTTTCTGAAGGATGTTACAGACTCAAATTCAAACTGGTATGTAGCTACATGTGTACTGGAAGAATTATACCAAAAAGTGGTCACCCCATCAGCCTGGGAGATTCCTACATGTTCCCCCTCAACACTCTGTGCAATAACACGGAAAAGGATAAGGATGTACATGGTGACAGTCATTCTTTGGAAGAGACCCTCTTGCAGTGCGAAGCGTGGATCCATGTCGGCCTCCCTTCCAGCTTAACTGCAGTGGGCGAGATCAGGAGGACCTGGTATGGACCCTCGAATCTGGCTTCTAAGGCCCCTCTGACGTGTCTTTTCACCAGTACACAGTCTCCTGGTTGTAGCTTGTGCACCCCTGAGAAGAATCTGGATCTGGAATGGAAGAAAACACTGCAGTATGTGTTACTGTCAACTCTTTACTGAGGGAAATGACAAAATTAACAAGACTATCATTTCCTAGACTAAGCTGTTGCGGGTAGTAACATCCCATTCTGGGAGGACCCCCAAAGAGGACTTCATATGGGGTGATTCCTGTTGGCTGTTTGGGGGTATTTCTAACCGAGTACAAAGCAATGGGCAATACTTCGGGCCATGGCAGGGACAGTTCTTTAGTGGCTTTAAGAATTTTACTTTTCAGAGCACCGTTCATTCTTTCCACTTTGCCACTGCTTTGAGGGTGGTACGGGGTGTGTAGTCCAAGATCTGCACCCACCATCTTCCAAATGTCTCTGGTCACATCTGCAATAAATGCTGGTCCCTGATCACTTTCTATGACTTCAGGGATGCCGAATCTGCAGACTAACTCTGTCAGCAGTCGCTTCACCGTGGTTCTTGCTGTCATGTTGGACACTGGGTACGCTTCAGGCCATCCTGAGAACATGTCCACCACCACCAGGACATATTCATACCTTCCACTCTTTGGTAATTGCATATGGTCTATCTGTATCCTTTGAAACGGGTACAATGGTCTTGCCAAGTGTTTCTTTGGAGTGGGTTCAGTTCTTCCTGGATTGCAGGTATTGCAGATTTCACAGCTTTGAGTGTATTGCTTAACTGGTGTGGAAATGCCGGGTGCTACGTATAGTTTGTTTATGGCAGCAATCATCTGATTCTTCCCTCTGTGTACTTTTCCGTGGGCCCATTGTACTGTAGATGGGTAAAGTGCTCTGGGTAGACATATTCTGTTCCCTTTTCTCCAGAGTTCATCCTGCGACGATTGTATCGCCCCTGTTCTGAGCCATTCTTCTCTCTCGTGGGTCGGGGCTTGTTTTTGAAATTCCTGGAGGGTCCTAACTCCTGGATTATCCATTTTCTCCCCCTCCTGCTCTTCTTCCTTCCTTTTATCCCTCCTCGTCATTACGTACACACCTGCCTCCTCTCGAGGTCCTATGGCTGCTTGCTTAGCCTCTTGATCCGCAAACAGATTTCCTTGGGCTTCTGCCGTATGGGTTTTCCCATGTGCTTTAACTTTGATTACTTCCACTCGCAGGGGAAGCTGGAGGGCCTCCAGTAAATTCTCCACCGCTTCTGCATTCTTGATAGGGGATCCGGTGGCTGTCTTGTAGCCCCGTATGGCCCATAGCTGACCAAAATCATGCGCCACCCCGAATGCATATCTAGAGTCAGTATAGATATTGACGGTTCGTCCTTCTGCATGTCTGCAGGCTTCAGCTAGGGCTATCAGCTCCGCCTCTTGCGCTGACATGTGCGGCTGAAGAGATCCGGCTGTAATAACCGTGGTAGAGGACACCACAGCATATCCAGTGTGGAAAGACCCCCATTCATCCGCATATCTGGATCCATCAGTGAAGAGGGTAAGGTCAGCATTGACTATCATCTGTTCAGTCACTGTGGGCAAATGCGATGTTTCATGGTGCATTACCTGAAGGCAGTCGTGTTCGTGGGCATCTGGATCATCATGATCCGTCATAAGCGGGGGGTTAGGAGTGTGAGAAGAAAACCCATCTGTATAATCCCCCCTCGAGAGAGGAAGCAGTGTGGCCGGATTCAGGATTGTGCATCGCTGTAGGGTCACATTTTCTGGGAGAAGAAGAGAACATTGGAGTCTCATATGCCGCTGTGTAGAGAGATACTTTTGTTGGCTTTGATCAAGGATGGCTTTGAGATCATGTGGAGCCAATATCGTAACTGAATGTCCTAGAAGAATGTCAGACGTTTTATCCAGCAATTCCTTGGCGGCCAGCACAGCTTTGAGACATACAGGGGCCGCTTGTGAGACAGAGTCCCAATTTACAAGAGTAATATCCAATGGGACGGTGTGTCCCGCCATGGTGTTGGGTTAACACTCCGGATGCATGGCCGTGGTATTCTGACACGAAGAGGAAAAACGGTCGCTGATAGTCGGGGATGCCAAGGGCTGGCGCGGAGATAATCAGGTCTTTGAGTCTTTGTACCGCATCCACGGCTTCCACAGGTAGATGCGGATTCCAGACTACATCCTTCAAGGCAGCATACAGCGGTTGCATAAGGGCAGAAGCATTGGGAATCCACTGTCTACAGTAGGTGACCATACCCAGGAACGCTTGGAGTTGTTGCACTCCCCTTGGGAGGGGAATATCTCGAATAGCAAACTTCCGGTCTTCAGTAAGGTGTTTCATCCCCTGAGTAATGCAGTGTCCTAGGAAAACAACTTTGGTGGCACACCACTGGAGCTTCTTCAGAGAGACCTTACAATTAATTTTCGCAAGAAACTGGAGCAGGCGTAGAGAGAGATGATGACTTGTTTGTTCGTCCGGACAACAAAGGAGTAGGTCATCCACGTATTGGAGGAGTGTGGCTTCAGGGTGAGTTTGTATCCAAGGATCCAGGCACATGGAGAGGGCCTGAGAAAAATGATTGAGTGAGTTCTGTGCTCCTTGTGGCATAACTGTCCAAGTGTACTGAGCTCCCCTGTAGGTGAATGCAAAGAGATACTGACAATCAGGATGTAGAGGGACACTGAAGAAAGCATTGGCCAAATCAATAACCGTGAAGTATGTAGATTCGGGCGGAATGTTACTCAGCAGAGTATGCGGGTTGGGGACCACTGGAGTTTCTAGTACCGTGGCAGCGTTAACTGCTCTCAGATCCTGGACCAAGCGAAATTTATCGGGCTCACCTTTCGGAGTTTCTTCTTCACAGGGAAGAGGGGGGTATTTGCTGGAGATATGCAGTGGATAAGGGTGCCATTCCGTAGTAGTCCCTGAATCTGGGCTCCTAAGGAAGCTTCTTGTGTAGCCTTCAAAGGATATTGTGGGAGCCGTGGTATGTGCACACCTTCTTTGAGGAACACATGAACAGGTGGAACGGGTAATCTCCCTATATCTTCCGGGCCTGTGGACCACAAAGAATCGGGGATCTGATTGTAGAAATATTCCGGAATGGGGGTGGCAGGGGGTTGGTGTAGAAGCAAAGGGATAGCCCTGATCTGACAGGTCTCTTCCTGGGACAGAGGAGTGTCCAAATCGAGGTACATTCCAGAGTCTTCGTAGCGGATAATTGCATAAAGTTTTTGTAACAAGTCTGCTCCCAACAGGTTGAGAGGACAAGTATTGGAAACCACAAATCTGGAGAGAATCTTTTGCTGGGCCCCAATAGGTACGGGGTAGGTGAGCCTAGAAGAAGATGGCTTGCCGTCTACACCAACACAGGAGATATAATCTTCAGATATGAAACTGTCAGCAGGTAGATCCTTAGTTCTTATGACTGATCTGGCTGCACCCGTGTCCACTAGAAAAGGCAAAGAGTGGCCTCCCACCAGGATCCTAACAGAAGAAATAGGTCCAGACTGTGCAGTAACAGAGGCCATGGTGGGCACGGGCTTGCCGGTTCCCTATGGTCGGTAAGGGCGTTCTGGAGAGCGATTACTGTAATCTCCTCAAGGTCGTGGATCGGGTTGATTGGCCGGACGAGTTCTGCAGTGTCGCCTAAAGTGCCCCGGATCCCCACATCTATAACAGGCGAGGTCTCCACTGGCCCTTCCGGGACCCTGAGCGTCAGGATATTTCCTTGTTAGTCTCGCTTGTATGGGTCTAGGCTCGTAAGATCGTTGAGGAGGACGGTAAGCCTGTTTCGGGTAGAGAGGGGAGCGTCGCTCTGCTGGTCCGGCATACATAATTGAATTGATATCCTGGCACACAGCTACCTTTGTAGACTCCTGTGGGGTGGGGGCTGGTTGTTTTTCAATAGCTTTAGCTATGAGGAGGACCTTCCTGGGATCCATGTCAACATATTCCGGCCTTCCCTCCACCAACTTCTTCTTGATATGCTCCTTGAGACACTAACAACACCTGTTGCATTTTGACTTTAACATCAAACCCCTGGTCTTGGAAAAGGGATTGTATCCGGGCATAGAACTTCTCCACTGGCTCCGTGGTGTCTTGGGTGCAGTCTGAAATACTCGTAGAAGATTCCGTTAACCTATCACTGGCCCATCCTTGCATTTGACGGCAAAACACATCTCCTGAGTCATAAGTTACCTGATTTGGTACTTGTGTATCATCTAAGGCAGACTGGATTATGGGCCAGAAACTATCCCCCGCCTTGATGCTAGTGATGAGTTGCAAATCCTTCCATGCTGCTGAGTATGTCTGTTGAATTTGTCTGAGTCTCCTGTAGAACGGCATAGGATTCTTGTCCGGGTCCGGGAGTTGGCTCACAATCTGGTTCACTTGCGTCGGATTGAAGGCCACATATTTGTTGGGTGCGTCACCTTGGGACGTGGTCGTGGTCGTAGGTGGGTCAGGGACCGGAGGAGAGCCGGGGATGGCGGAGGAGGCGGCTGTGGTAATCCCGATCTCCTGAGGCAGTGTCGCATCGGGGAGTACCACGAGGGGTGTGGATATGGGAACTAGAGGTAAGGCTGTAGGAGGGGGTGGGTAGACCGGTGGGCTGGGTAGGCCAGGTAGCAGTTCATCCGGATCTTCAGGGAACATCTCCTTAAATAAAGGTGAGGGGATAACTTGCTTGGACATGCACGGCCTGCTTCAGTGCTTGGACAGTAACATCATCATTGCTAATTAATCTGATTTCCTCCAGGGACGGCACTGCTGGGTGATGCCGTATGGCCTGAACAATTGCCTGTGCGCATGCTTGAGGTGGGAAACCGAAAATTCCTGCACTAATAGCTGGGAGTGCTATGGTTGTGAGACGTTTATAATTGGCGAAATCCAGAATCCTGCGGACAGTTGTTTGAAGCTGTTGAACACAGTGCTCGTGATTCTCGGCCTCATACACAGGGCCTACTGCATGTACTATCAGGGTGCAGGGGAGATTTCCTGGGCCTGTGGATACCAGATCTGTCACTCTAAGTGGGCCTTGTTCCTGAACTATGAGATCGCTGTCACGTTGGATTCCGACACCTCCGGCGTGTACTATTGCTCTGGCCACCCCTCGCATATGACGGAGCTTACTATTAGCTGGATTGACAATTGCATCCACTCGCTGGGTGACAATATCGCCCATTCCTGCTATCAACAAAGTTTCAGTAGGCCACACCAGTCTTTTTGCTAATGGTTCCCAATGCTGTGGGTGTCCTGCATCAGAGAAAGTATCCCTCTCTTCCACTGGTGGGAACTCTGGTATGTGAAATGTGACATGGCCTGGTATCTGACTGACCGGGAGGGGGAGCGTACAATCCTCTTTCACAGCATGTAACTCATGCTGGGATTCCTTGTCTTCATCCGGTTCACACTGACTCCTTCTCTTCGCCATTTCACGTTGAAAGGCCGGGCTATTAAGAAAGTCATCTATGGACGGGAAGCGTTCAGTCATGTTTGGGGGGACAATAGGGAAAAGGGGCACAAAATCTTTCGGGACATAATAGGCACCATCTGGTGTAAGGACTGGGTATAGTGGTAATGGTGGCTCTATGGTAGCTTCATGTGGAGTAGTAAGATGGCCGCCGGGGGTGGGAACTTCCTGTGACATACTGATGTCAGTTCCGGGTGTACTGGGCGTGTCGGTGGGTGCGGAAGGGGTTGGGCCTGGGCAGGCTGCTTTGGTTGAGCCGGACGTGAGCTCATCAGGAGTTGAGGGGCGGCCTCTCCCACAGGAAACACATTGTTCAATTGTAAGGGGGTTTTGCTGGCCACAATAAGGGCACACCCAAAATGAGGGATGGTGGCCATTATAAGGTGGGGGCTGCTCCTTTGTTGTATGATACATATAACATAATATAATGCCCTTCTTATTCCTAACTTCTGCTTCTTCAAATCCCTCTTTGCTGACCGCTATGGCTGTTCGCTGCCATGCTAAAGCACTTTCCATCAACTTACTATCTTCTAACTTCCCTTTGTTCTCACGAATACCTTTTGCCCAATCTGTGGCTTGGAGCCTAGCTCCTCTATGGATCCCACACACATCCATCAATTTCTTCATTTTACTCACATACTGCTTGCCTTCCCTTCGCTTCACTAAATCATACGAATAGGACTGTCCGGAAACGGACGATCCTGGAGATTTGAATATGGACCGTAAACCATCCATTCTAACAGTCTATGTTATACACGTAATTTATATATCAATTTTCGGTCTACAACTCTCTGACCTGGTTAATATATATAACCGACAATTTAATACACGACTTATCAGTGCGTTGCACCCCGCATGCGCCTGTCCCACAACTTATCACACGTCTTATCGCACAGTTTACCGTGCCCGCATGTCCGCGTATAAGACAGGTTATAATACTATCCACGACTTATCACACATGTACTTATGCCCGCGTGCCCCTGTATAAGACAGGTTATAATACTATCCACGACTTATCACACATGTACTTATGCCCGCATGCCCCTGTATAAGATAGGTTATAATACTATCTAGTCCCTAATTACCCAGAGGATGGTTAGTCGGGCGCGACTAAGGTCTCACAGGTTTTCGACCTCACAGCGGAAAATATCACCTCTGTCGCCTGAGATAATCCAGGAAATCAACAAAAGGGTTCTACAGATCGCCACAAGACCGTCCACAAACACAGATAAGACGAAGATTTATTAAATCAACTCGCTTACCGTGTTATTGCGGAGGTGATCAAATTCCTTATCAGTGGGCAATCTCGGGTCCTCTGTTTCACCCTGTGATTGTCGGTTATCCGGATTTCGATATTTCCTCGAGTGAGGTCCCATCTAGGGTGGCAAAAATGTCAGGTCCGTATATCAGGGAAGCTCCTGTCATTTCACACCGAATAACCACCTCTGTAAATTGAAAGCTGAAGGCATGCCTGGAAAGAAGTGAACGAGTCAGAAATGTTCGCAACACAACTTTCCCTTCATCAGAAAAGAGGAGAACTGAACTTTATTCAGAACAAAGAAACAGACAGAGGAGACACATGCCCCTCCCTCGAGACGTGGGATTGCTTGAGTCCCATTGGCTCCTCTGTTGTAAGTTTTGGTGTACATTCTTCTGCACACTCCTCTTTGCATTCCAGGGGGCGGTGTCTTCCATAGGTGTGTTATGCAGGCTCTTTGTGCTCCATGAATCCAATCTCTTTGTGTAATATACTGAATATATATATATATGTAAGGATAATATTTTTCAAACAATATACATGGCAATGATCCCTGACACTACTGCCGCCTGCTACTACGGGATTCCTGTCCACTCTTTTTTTAATGTGCCGCTGTTGGTGCTGCAGCTGCTACTACTTCTACCACCAATCCACCCCAGTGCCATCTGCTACAAGCAGGCCTGCCCCACCAGAGGGCTTTGTCCTGTGACTCTCCAGTCTCTTTTTTTAATGTGCTGCTACTACTGCTTGCACCCTTGCTGTCTGTGTTGGCTAGTACCTCTACTACCACCAATACACCTACACTGCCATCTGCTACAAGCAGGCCTGAGGCCTGCCCCACTACAGGGCTTTGTCCTCCTGTGACTGTCCAGTCTCTTTTTTTTAATGTGCTGCTACTACTGCTTGCACCCTTGCTGTCTGTGTTGGCTACCTCAACCTCTACTACCACCAATACACCTCCACTGCCGCCCGTCTGCTACAAGCAGGCCTGAGGCCTGCCCCACCACAGGGCTTTGTCCTCCTGTGACTGTCCAGTCTCTTTTTTTAATGTGCTACTACTACTACTACTACTACTACCACCCTTGCTGTCTGTGTTGGCTACCTCTACTACCACCAATACTCCTCCACTGCCGCCCGTCTGCTACAAGCAGGCCTACCCCACCAAAGGGCTTTGTCCTGTGACTGTCGTCCAGTCTCTTTTTTTAATGTGCTGCTGCTACTACCAGTCTACCACCCTTGCTGTCTGTGTTGGCTAGTCTACCTCTACTACCACCAATACACCTCCACTGCCGTCTGCTACAAGCAGGCCTGAGGCCTGCCCCACTACAGGGCTTTGTCCTCCTGTGACTTTCCAGTCTCTTTTTTTTAATGTGCTGCTACTACTGCTACTACTGCTTGCACCCTTGCTGTATGTGTTGGCTACCTCAACCTCTACTACCACCAATACACCTCCACTGCCGCCCGTCTGCTACAAGCAGGCCTGAGGCCTGCCCCACCACAGGGCTTTGTCCTCCTGTGACTGTCCAGTCTCTTTTTTTAATGTGCTACTACTACTACTACTACTACTACTACCACCCTTGCTGTCTGTGTTGGCTACCTCTACTACCACCAATACACCTCCACTGCCGCCCGTCTGCTACAAGCAGGCCTACCCCACCACAGGGCTTTGTCCTGTGACTGTCGTCCAGTCTCTTTTTTTAATGTGCTGCTGCTACTACCAGTCTACCACCCTTGCTGTCTGTGTTGGCTAGTCTACCTCTACTACCACCAATACACCTCCACCGCCGTCTGCTACAAGCAGGCCTGAGGCCTGCCCCACTACAGGGCTTTGTCCTCCTGTGACTGTCCAGTCTCTTTTTTTTAATGTGCTGCTACTACTGCTACTACTGCTTGCACCCTTGCTGTCTGTGTTGGCTAGTACCTCTACTACCACCAATACACCTACACTGCCATCTGCTACAAGCAGGCCTGAGGCCTGCCCCACTACAGGGCTTTGTCCTCCTGTGACTGTCCAGTCTCTTTTTTTTAATGTGCTGCTACTACTGCTACTACTGCTTGCACCCTTGCTGTCTGTGTTGGCTACCTCAACCTCTACTACCACCAATACACCTCCACTGCCGCCCGTCTGCTACAAGCAGGCCAGAGGCCTGCCCCACCACAGGGCTTTGTCCTCCTGTGACTGTCCAGTCTCTTTTTTTTAATGTGCTACTACTACTACTACTACTACCATCCTTGCTGTCTGTGTTGGCTAGTCTACCTCTACTACCACCAATACACCTCCACTGCCGTCTGCTACAAGCAGGCCTGAGGCCTGCCCCACCACAGGGCTATGTCCTCCTGTGACTGTCCAGTCTCTTTTTTTAATGTGCTGTTACTACTGCTACTACTGGTTGCACCCTTGCTGTCTGTGTTGGCTACCTCGACTACTACCACCAATACACCTCCACTGCCGCCCGTCTGCTACAAGCAGGCCTGCCCCACCACAGGGCTTTGTCCTGTGACTGTCGTCCAGTGTCTTTTAATGTGCTGCTACTACTCACCCTTGCCAATAAAAAGGGTCCATTTTTGGAGGGCTTGTGAAAAGCCATTGCTTGTTGCTTTTACATCCATGTATGGAAGAACCCCGGCAGGCATCTGCCAATAAAAAGGGTCAATTTTTGGGGCGCTTGTCAAAAGCCATTGCTTGTTGCTTTAATGCTTTTACATCCATGTATGGAAGAACCCCGGCAGGCATCTGCCAATAAAAAGGGTCCATTTTTGGAGGGCTTGTGAAAAGCCATTGCTTGATTGCTTTTACATCCATGTATGGAAGAACCCCGGCAGGCATCTGCCAATAAAAAGGGTCAATTTTTGGAGGGCTTGTCAAAAGCCATCACTTGTTGCTTTTACATCCATGTATGGAAGAACCCCGGCAGGCATCTGCCAATAAAAAGGGTCAATTTTTGGAGGGCTTGTCAAAAGCCATTGCTTGTTGCTTTTACATCCATGTATGGAAGAACCCTGGCAGGCATCTGCCAATAAAAAGGGTCAATTTTTGGAGGGCTTGTGAAAAGCCATTGCTTGTTGCTTTAATGCTTTTACATCCATGTATGGAAGAACCCCGGCAGGCATCTGCCAATAAAAAGGGTCAATTTTTGGAGGGCTTGTGAAAAGCCATTGCTTGTTTCTTTTACATCCATGTATGGAAGAACCCCGGCAGGCATCTGCCAATAAAAAGGGTCAATTTTTGGAGGGCTTGTCAAAAGCCATTGATTGTTGCTTTTACATCCATATATGGAAGAACCCCGGCAGGCATCTGCCAATAAAAAGGGTCAATTTTTGGAGGGCTTGTCAAAAGCCATTGCTTGTTGCTTTTACATCCATGTATGGAAGAACCCCGGCAGGCATCGGCCAATAAAAAGGGTCCGTTTTTTGAGGGCGTGTGAAAAGCCATTGCTTGTTGCTTTCACATCCATGTATGGAAGAACCCCGGCAGGCATCTGCCAATAAAAAGGGTCAATTTTTGGAGTGCTTGTGAAAAGCCATTGCTTGTTGCTTTTACATCCATGTATGGAAGAACTCCGGCAGGCATCTGCCAATAAAAAGGGTCAGTTTTTTGAGGGCTTGTGAAAAGCCATTGCTTGTTGCTTTCACATCCATGTATGGAAAAACCCCGGCAGGCATCTGCCAATAAAAAGGGTCAATTTTTGGAGTGCTTGTCAAAAGCCATTGCTTCTTCTTTTACCACCTTATATGTATGAACCCTGGCAGGCATCAAAATGGTTAATTTTTGTACCTTTTTTAACAATGCATTAAGCATACATCATGCACAAGTGCAGTGGTTTCTGTTAGTTATCTCCGTGTCCCATCCGTTTTCCTAGAGCCATACATGTTGGCGTAACTTTGCATTAAAGACAGCTCAAAAGTACTTGGATACACTCATGGGTGACCTAAGAGTGTTATACAGGGCTTCTAGGGCTTTAAAACAGTGTTATACACGATTTTTAGGGGCTTTCTTGTATTGTTCGGTCAGAACTAGTTCGGTCCGAATCGAACTTTTGCACGAAATTCGGCGAACTTGCCGAACCGAACTTTTCATAAGTTCGCTCATCTCTACTCAGGATTGTCGGAACCACCAGGTGAAACGGAGGAGAACCGTGGATTGAACCCAAAATTACAGAAAAAGGGGGAGACCCCTGACGAGTTACTGACCCGGTTATTAAGGGAAAATTCAGCGAGGGAAATGAAGGAGACCCAATCATATTGACAGTCAGAGATAAAACACCTTAAATATTGTTCTAGAGACTGATTAGTCCTCTCAGTTTGGCCATTAGTTTCAGGATGGAAGGCCGAGGAGAAGGACAAATCAATCTCCAACTTTTTACAGAAGGCTCTCCAAAACAATGAAACAAATTGTACCCCTCTGTCAGAAACAATATTGACAGGAACCCCATGGAGACGCAGGATGTGTTTGATAAACAAGGTAGCGATCGTCTTAGCATTGGGTAGTTTCTTGAGGGGCACAAAGTGGCACATCTTACTGAAGCGGTCAACTACCACCCATACCACCGACTTGCCTTGAGATGGAGGCAGATCGGTGATAAAATCCATGGAGATATGGGTCCAAGGTCTCTGGGGAATGGGCAAAGAACATAGTAAGCCTGCTGGTTGGGACCTGGGAGTCTTGGACCTAGCACAAATTTCACAAGCGGCGACGTAGGCCTTAACATCTTTAAGCAACCAAGGCCACCAATAGTCTCTGGCAATGAGGTGCTTGGTACCCAGGATGCCTGGATGGCCAGGTAGTGCAGAGTCATGATTTTCCCTGAGTACCCTTAGCCAGAATTGCAGGGGAACATACAGCTTGTTCTCAGGAAGGTTCCCGGGAGCTGAACCTTGATCAGCCGCAATTTCGGAGACTAAGTCAGAATCAACAGAGGAAATGATTATACCTGGGGGCAAAACACAAGCAGGATCTTCCTCCGAAGGAGGGCTGGCCATGAAGCTACGCGACAGTGCATCAGCCTTAATATTTTTAGACCCAGCCCTATAGGTGACCAAAAAGTTGAATATGGTAAAAAATAATGCCCATCGAGCTTGTCTCGGGTTTAGCCTCCGGGCAGATTCTAGGAAAACCAGATTCTTGTGGTCGGTAAGGACCGTAACCTGGTGCCTAGCCCCCTCCAGGAAGTGGCGCCACTCTTCAAATGCCCATTTAAAGGCTAAGAGTTCGCGGTTTCCAATGTCGTAGTTACTCTCAGTGGGTGAGAACTTCCTGGAGAAGTAGGCACAGGGACGGAGATGGGTGAGGGACCTGGTACCCTGGGACAAGACAGCACCCACTCCCACCTCGGAGGTGTCAACCTCCATGATAAATGGCTCCATTTGTTTAAGCTTGATCAGCACTGGGGCCGAGATAAAGCACTTCTTAAGGATCTCAAAAGCCTGGGCCGCCTCTGGAGGCCAATGGAGGAGATCAGCACCTTTGCGAGTGAGATCCGTAAGAGGCTTAGCGATGACTGAGAAGTTAGCAATAAATCTCCTGTAATAATTAGCAAACCCCAGGAAGCACTATAACGCCTTCAGGGAGGCAGGTTGGACCCATTCCGCCACAGCCTGAACCTTGACAGGGTCCATGCGGAATTCATGTGGAGTGAGGATTTGACCCAAAAATGGTATCTCCTGCACCCCAAACACACATTTTTGCGTTTTTAGCAAACAGTTTGTTTTCCCGAAGGGCCTGGAGCACCTTCCTGACATGCTCAATGTGAGAGGACCAGTCCTTGAAAAACACTAGGATGTCATCAAGGTATACTACAAGAAATACCCCCAGGTAGTCTCTTAAAATCTCATTTATGAAATTCTGGAAAACCGTGGGAGCATTACACAACCCAAAGGGCATGATGAGGTATTCGAAATGACCTTCGGGCGTGTTAAACGCAGTCTTCCACTCATCCCCCTCTTTAATGCGGATAAGGTTATAAGCCCCCCGAAGATCAAACTAAGAGAACCATTGGGCCCCCTGAACCTGATTGAAGAGATCAGGAATCAAAGGAAGGGGATACTGGTTCCTTACAGTGACCTTATTCAAGTTTCGGTAATCAATGCACGGCCTAAGACCACCATCCTTCTTCCCTACGAAGAACCTGATCTAGAGAGTCAGAAGAGGTCCCCTGAGAACCGTTCAGGCAACTTGAGGTGGGGTTCAAGAGGTGAGGTGGGGGGCACTACCAGGGTAGCATATTGCTGGTTGCCGCTCTGAGCCAGGGCTTGGACCTGTAGGGAGAGGCCCTGCATTTGCTGAGCCAGGGTCTGAAGGGGGTCCAATGGTTGTGACAGGGACCAGGGTAGAAAAGGTATATTGGCCTGTGATTATGTAATGGCGGGGTAGGGAGACAGACAGATGAGGCCTAATCTACCCGCCACTCAGTCCCTGTCTACTTGCAACAGCCCGTCCTAAGCGACGGCGTACAACTGGGCGATGGTCCCTACGCTCACTAAGTGCACGAGCGACAAACAGACAAGGGTACACAGAAGCTAAGGAAAATGGGGCTGTTACCCACGGCAACCCCCGTGAGCAACAAGAATAGTGAACGAGCCGAATCAAACCAGAAGTGGACGAGGTACAAAACGCAGAGCAGGAGAACAGTGAACGAGCCGAGTCAAACCAGGAGTGGACGAGGTACAAAACGCAGAGCAGGAGAATAGTCAGTCAAGCCAGGGTCAATATGAAGCAGAAGACAAGTAGTAAGCAGCAGAGCCAGGAAATAGACTGAAAGAATCACAGGCAAAGGAGGAGCAGGAAGTGAAGGTATAAATAGACAAAGGGTGGGAGCTAGCTCCGTCTGGCCAGGCTGTTATAGGCTCTCCCACTCCTCAGCCTCCCAGGTTGATTGGTGGAAGAAGGGGTCGACCAGACTTAGGAGCAGGTGCAGAGTGAGTAACCACGGGCGTGGACACAGAAGCTGTGTCTGGCAGATCCTTTACAACTTTTTTTCTGAAATAACATAGACATTTTTAATATTTACAAGGAATAAAGAAGAAAATTCACCACAACATTTGTAGAGCATCTTCTCCCGATTACGGAAATACCCCATATATGGTAATAAACTGCTATTTGGACCCACGGCAGCGCTCAGGAGGGAGGGAGCGCCATTTGGATTTTGGAGCACAGATTTTGCTGGATTGATTTTCAGTGCCATGACGCGCTTGCAACCCCCTGGAGGGAACAAAATTGTGCAAACCCCCCAAAAATGACCCCATTTTGGAAACTAGACCCCTCAAGGAATTTATTTAGGGGTATAGTAAGCATTTATACCATATTTTGCAGAATTTAGTAGAATTAGTCCGTGAAAATGAATATAAACATTTTTGTCCACTAAAATGTTGAATTTTTTCATTTTCACAAGGGATAAAGGAGAAAAAGTCGCCCTAAATTTATAGCGCAATCTCTCCCGAGTATGACAATATCCCACATGTGGTAATAATTTATTTTTTTAATAGAAATTAATTAACCTTTGCAGGACTGATCCTTTTTTGCTTTTCCATTTTAGTTTTTCACTCCCCAACTTCCAAACGCTATAACTTTTTTTATTTTTTCATGAATTGAGCGGTGTGAGGGCTTATTTTTGGCAGGACGAGCTGTAGTTTTTATTGGTACCATTTTTTGGTAGATGCAAATTTTTGATCACTATTTATTACATTTTATTTAGAACTTTGGTGGCCAAAAACAGTGATTTTGGCGTTTTAAATTGTTTATTTCTTACAGCGTTCATAATGCGCTATAAATGACAATTGTACTTTATTCTGTGGGTCGGTTCGATTACGGCGATACCATATGTACACTACCGTTCAAAAGTTTTGGGTCAACAAGACAATTTTGTGTTTTCCATGAAAACTCACACTTATATTTATCAAATGAGTTGCAAAATGACTAGAAAATATAGTCAAGACATTGACAAAGCTAGAAATAATGATTTTTATTTGAAATAATAATTTTCTCCTTCAAACTTTGCTTTCGTCAAAGAATGCTCCATTTGCAGCTATTACAGCATTGCAGACCTTTGGCATTCTAGCTGTTAATTTGCTGAGGTAATCGGGAGAAATTTCACCCCATGCTTCCAGAAGCCCCTCCCACATGTTGGATTGGCTTGATGGGCACTTCTTGCGTACCATACGGTCAAGCTGCTCCCACAACCGCTGTATCGGGTTGAGATCTGGTGACTGCGCTGGCCACTCCATTACAGATAGAATACCAGCTGCCTGCTTCTTCCCTAAATAGTTCTTCAGGCACTAAATCAAATAGAGAAAGTGCCTGGGACTGTATGTGATAGGGGGAAAGAAGGGGGGGGGGAAAGTTCGGGAAAAAAACAGGAGCAGGGATTGGTGGGACAAGGGGATAGAGGAGGGGTTAGGAGCAGATAAATAGTTGAGGTCAAGGGCAGTTCACCATCTTACCTGCTGGAGCTGCAAACGTCCCTCCCGCCCTCCCTCTTTAGGTAAAATTTGGGGGTGTAGTTATGGTGTTTCTCTGTCTTTTAATTTCTTTGCTTTTCATTGCCATGTCTCTTATGGCTCGTCAGCTTCTTGCCTTTTTTCTTTGCGTAGGCGTGTTTCTGTGGTTTTTCTTTGTTTTTTCAGATGTCACAGCAGGCGGAGATAGGCTCTGAAGAGTAAAATCCGGAGAAGAACCTACATGTGCGCCGCTTCACAGTGGGCGGCATCACAGGAGATGTGAATAAATTAAGTGGTTACTTCAGGGCCATGTGATACAAAAATGTTTGGTTGTGTTAAATAAAGCTGTGGCCATTCCCACATTCTCCAAGAAACAGGTTTTGTTGCTTTATTTGTTTATTAAATTGGGTAATGATGCATCAGCGACACTTAATATGGGGATAACCTTAGTACATGCAGTCTTGCATAATTTGGAGGTGTGCTTTGGGTCATTGTCCTGTTGAAGGATGAAATTGGCTTCAATCAAGTGCTGTCCACAGGGTATGGCATGGCGTTGCAAAATGGAGTGATAGCCTTCCTTATTCAAAATCCCTTTTACCTTGTACAAATCTCCCACTTTACCAGCACCAAAGCAACCCCAGACCATCACATTACCTCCACCATGATTGACAGATGGCGTCAGGCACTCTTCCAGCATCTTTTCAGTTGTTCTGCATCTCACAAATGTTCTTCTGTGGGATCCAAACACCTCAAACTTCGATTAGTCTGTCCATATCACTTTTTTCCAATCTTCCTCTGTCCAATGTCTGTGTGCTTTTGCCCATATTAATCTTTTCCTTTTATTAGCCAGTCTCAGATATGGCTTTTTCTTTGCCACTCTGCCCTGAAGCCCAGCATCCCGGAGTCGCCTCTTCACTGTAGACGTTTACACTGCCGTTTTGCGGGAACTATTTAATGAAGCTGCCAGTTGAGGACCTGTGAGGCGTCTATTTCTCAAACTAGAGACTCTGATGTACTTGTCTTGTTGCTCAGTTGTGCAGCTGGGCCTCCCACTTCTCTTTCTACTCTGGTTAGAGCCTGTTTGTGCTGTCCTCTGAAGGGAGTAGTACACTTCGTTGTAGGAAATCTTCAGTTTCTTGGCAATTTCTCGCATGGAATAGCCTTCATTTCTAAGAACAAGAATAGACTGTCGAGTTTGTTGAGGCATGAATATATATATATATATATATATATATATATATATATATATATATATATATATATATATATGCATAATGTATTTGGGACCATAAGGAGTGAAATGTTATAAAGGTGAACATGTGTTACAAATATAATGGGTATTTTAGAAAGGTTAAGAGAATAAATAGTTTGCAGATGCTCTGCCGTCCCATGAAAATTGCAAACAGATGGTGGTCAATCACTTGACCACCCCCCTAAGCATAAAGGAAACCTAAGGGAATACCTGGTGCTCCACCAATGAGCTTTATGGGAAAGGAAGATGTAAGGCTTGAATATACAGATGACTCATATGTTATGGAATGTTCTTTGTTCGTCTGATGCTATAAATACGAGCACTGTAGTTCAATAAATTAGAAGGATTTTTACCTTGAGAAACGTCTCAGTGTATCTGTTGCTTCTCCGAGCTCGCACCCCCCCCACCTGATTTGAACCTGCATGGAGATCAAGGCGTAAAGTGACCTCATTGCGATCACAGTAATTGGCGCCCGAAACAGGGACTTGACCAGAAGGACGGCACCCCACCTAGGGGATCTCCCGGGACTAGAGTGGCGACCTCCCGGACGAAGGAACGTGCAGACCACTGCTGCAGCAAGGTAAGAAGACTTAATTCTTACCAACTCTGCTCTGCACCTTCCTGTCTGGTAGGTCACCTTCCCGGTAGTACTCCTGAGGAATAGAGGGGCCACATGAGGGTATTTTTAGTGTAAAAATCTGGTCAAGTCTATATGTAATCCTACCCTCAGGATAAAGTGCCTGATCTCCATGACAGTATTTGTATGAATGTTGTAGAAACCCAGTTTTGTGTCACAAATGCATTTTAGAATAAGGAAATTGTTTTTGGAAAAAAATTCAGATAATCCGGCAAATTACCAGAAACATGTGTACATGCTTCAGATGACTACGGGGATTATGATAGGCTAAATTTTAGCCCGGAAATCGAAAATTTTGTGCAATCCGATAATCGGGCAAAATACCGAGAACGTGTGTACACGATTGGAGTACTTGCGGGGATTATCATGCGCTGATTTTCAGCTCAAAATTCCAGAATTTTCTGCAGTCCGATAATCCGGAATGTCAAATGAACAGCTTGATTTTACGTTTGCCTTGTTATTTGGATTAGGAATATTTGTCATATTACTCTTATGGTGCGGAGGGCACGTACTCGAGTGGTGTCTCAGACGAAGAAAGTAAGCTAGTTATAAAAGGACTGTAAAAGGAAGATTCTCTGGCCAGAGTAGAAAGTAAGTACGGAAACTAGAAACTGTCTAAAATAGATGAGAATAGAAGTCATCTGTCAGTAGCTAAAATCTGTAACAAAGTACGGGTGTGCCTAAGGCCACCACTTACAGTCACAAAATGGGGAACTTGGTGTTCCTATTAAGAAGTTTCGAGGGGATAAGTAACTGTCTAAAATAGGTGAAAAAGGAATTCACCTATCAGGAAAATTACCCCCTACATAACTTAGGGTCTGCCCATAGGCGACCACTTATAACTAGGCAACAATGGGGAACTTGGTGTCCCTATTACGAGATGAGCACCCACAAGGACTGACAGCCAAACAGGTAGTAGCAGAAAGAGAAGGTAAAAAGGCAACGCAGGGAACAAAAAAATTAATGAAAGCATAGGGTCTAGAATCCCATGGACGGTTAGACGCAGACAAATGGAATGAATGTTGTGACACAAAACGTGGATGGTTGAAAGATAAAGGGTTGTCAGAGGAAATTCATATTTTATAAAGTAAAGTTTAAAGCAAAGGAAGTTATAGAAGTAGTAGTTGTTTTAATGTTGCAAATGACCTTATAGTAAATTCCCATATGGTATAATTTAGAATCAACTAGTGTGATAAGAGAAGGGGGAGGTGAAGAACAGCTGCTAGTGAGATAAGAAATGTAATCTTGTTCTTGAAATGAATGGACACAACATTAAATGCTGATATAGATATTTTGTATAACTTTGTGTCATTTTGTAGATTGAATCAGGAAAAGTGATAAATGTAATAATGTATAAGCAGTCCTTCACAGCCAAACCACCAGACACCTCTGTCTTATATTATGAGACCCTTGATCCTGTCATACATTCTGCACAGAGTGCAGAGTTGCTTGCCCTGATCAAGGCATGTAAACTGGCAGATTGGGCAAAAGGTATTCTGGAGAACAAAGGGAAGTTGGAAGGTAGAAAGTTGATGGAAAGTGCTTTAGAGGGATTTGCAGAAGAGGAAGTTAGGAATAAGAAAGGTATTGTATGTATTAGAAAACAGGACCAGCCGACGACCGGTAATGGCGTCCGTACCTCATGTTGAGTGTGTCCTCATTGTTGGTGGGAAACCCCCTGCGCACTGTTTCCAATGGGAGAGGCTGCCCCCCCCTGCCCCTGATGTGGCCACGCCCGGCCCAACCAAATCAGTATGAAATAATCACCTTGTTAATTTTGTCATTTGTAGTGTTTTTTCTATTTACAGAAGTTCCAGTCTAGTTCACTGATGAAACAACACGTAATCATAATATAGAGATGGTGGCCGACAGAGTGTACTGTTAAACATTATATGTGGTTGATGTTTTGAACGTAGATAATTCCTATACAATGGTGTGATGAATGATTGCAGATACGTATGTTGTTTTGCCGGCATTGAAAGTGTTAAGATTGTGAGACTAGACGAAGTTGTGAGAAGCTGTGAGTTTGTGTGACCCCCCCTCCCTCCCCCCTAAAGTGTGCTGTGTTTGGGAGGAGGAGGGGGGCTGACTGGGTGCAGTCTGCAGGGCTGATGAGACAAAGGGATTTCAATATGCACTGCTGAGATATATATATATATATATATATATATATATCAGTAATGTCTACAAACCGAAATAAATTTCTTCTCTTTTGCGCATGCGCTGTTGTTTATAAAAGTTACGATATTTATGTGTTATGATGTGATCAGATTTCATGTGTTTTGATGTTAATTCAGATGTATTAAACTACAGATACTGTGAGACACGGGGTTTTGAAAATGTATGTGCCCCCACCGTTCCCTATTTTTATATACAGTTTATTGGTTTGCAGTAATTAATGTTATCAGAGATAATATTTTCTGTTTTTATTGAATAACTAACTACAATTGTTTTATTTTTGATTTCACATATAAATTATGTCATTGTAAAGATCAAATGTATTTGTCAGGAAAAAGTCATTTTTGTTTCAGGCTGTTGTACATTACAGGGGGTTAAATTAGTGTTATGTTGAGATGTAGTTTTGAACTCTGCTACATTACTCTCGCAGAGTCCACAAAGGGGGGAAGGGTGAAGGAACTGATCAGGTACAATTTTGGTTTATGTGTTAGAGACCATCCCCCTCCAGCAAAGTTACACAGGAGGCGATGTGACATCACTCACACGAGTCTTTATGGATTTAGATGAGGGAGAAGGCAAAACAAAACTTGTCTGGACATTGTTAATTTGATGTAAAGTTTTTAGGAATGTTTTATTTTTATTTGTTTTTGTAATAATCAAGTATTTGCAGAACCTGATAAAAGTGAGATTCTCAAAGTATTCTGGATTATCAGCTGAATGAGGAGGAGTTGTGTTTGGTAGCGGCTTGTGACACCAATCCATGGAGTACCTCTACGCAAGCATACGTCCAAGCATATACTTTGTACTGTACTGAACAAAATGGACATGCCACTGCAGTTCTCACACAAAGTCATGGACCACAGCAGCGCCCGGTAGCATATTATTCAGCTAGACTAGACCCTGTGGCCCGAGGTTCCCCATCATGTGTGAGAGCTATCATTGCTGTAAATTCAATGTTAAACAAGGCCTCAGATTTGGTCCTGGCATTTCCAGTCCAAGTTTTTGCACCACATGATATTACTGCTATTCTTACTCAAGTACAGCCAAAGCACTTGTCAACAGCAAGACATTTGAGATTAACCTGTGCACTTCTTCTTCCTGAGCAGGTTACTTTACACCGCTGTACTACATTGAACCCAGCTACCTTACTGCCTTTGGAGCAAGGGGGAGAAGACGTAGGTAAAGTATGGTCACAATTTTTGCCTGAAACTGATGAACATGATTGTATGGCCCTTATGGCCCAGGAAACAGTGGGGTTTGCACATGTGAAAGATACCCCACTCCAAAACCCAGACCTAATACTCTTTGTGGATGGTTCAAGGTATATTGTAGAAGGATCTTTTCTTACAGGATATGCAGTAACCACCGAAGATGTAGTCCTAGAGGCAGCCTCCTTACCAGCGTCCCGCTCAGCACAAGAAGCGGAGCTTAAGGCCCTGGCAGCAGCATGCCAACATGCAGAAGGAAAGACAGCAAATATATACACTGACTCTCGATATGCTTTTGGCATTGCACATGACTATGGCCCTATATGGAAGGCTAGACAGTTTTTGACCTCTGCAGGTACACCTGTAAAGAATGCAGACTTTGTAAAATACTTGATGGAGACCCTGATGTTACCCACAGAAGTAGCAGTAGTAAAAATTAAAGCTCACACTAAGGTGAGTTCACCAGAGACAAAAGGAAATGCTTTGGCAGACCAAGCCGCAAAAGTAGCAGCCTTAAAGCCAGTAGGTCCAGTAACAGTTATGATGTACCAACATCCTGAAGACTCCGTGGTCAACATCAGCCCCACAATACTACAAAATCTGCAAAACCAAATATCCAAAGAAGAAATAACTAGATGGCAGAATCAGGGAGCTAACCTGAGAGCGGATGGACTATGGCAACAACAAAATAAGCTGTGTCTGCCACAAACAATGTTCCCTATGATGGCACAGGTAACGCATGGACAGACACACCAGTCAAAAACAGCAATGATGGACTTGGTTAACAAAACCTGGTATGCTCCAGGGTTTAGCACTGTAGCGAGTAAGATTGTACAAGGGTGTATGGTATGTGCCACCAATAACGTGGGGAGAACAGTGAAAGTGCCACAAAAACACACCGCAAAGCCAATTTACCCATTCCAGAGACTACAGATAGACTATATTCAATTACCAAAAGTCAGTACCTATGAGTATGTGCTTGTTTGTATTGATCTCTTTTCAGGATGGCCAGAAGCATTTCCAGTAACCAAAGCTACAGCCGTAGCCACAGCAAAGAAACTGATCAACGAGGTGGTGTGCAGATATGGAGTTCCAGAGGTGATCGAGAGCGACAGAGGAACTCATTTTACGGGTGAAATCATAAACCATGTGTTGTAAGCTCTAGGCAAAAGTCAAGCCCTACATACACCATACCATCCACAGAGCAGTGGGAAGGTTGAGAGACTAAATGGGACTCTCAAATTGAAAATCCAAAAAGCAATGGTAGAGACCGGGAAACCATGGACCGAGTGTCTACCATTAGCCTTGTTCTCAGTAAGATACACTCCAACAAAAAGAACAGGTCTCAGCCCCTATGAGATCTTATTTGGATCGGCTCCCAGATTAGGATGTTATTTTCCACAGGTGCTCCAAATGCAGTATGGTAGACTAACAGATTATGTATCAACGCTGAACAAACAATTGACCAAGGTGCATGCACAAGTCTTTGCTTCCATTCCAGATCCTGATTCAGTTGAAGCGACGCATAAGTTAGAACCGGGAGATTGGGTGGTCGTTAAGAGACACATGAGGAAAAGTCTAGACCCAAGATTTGACGGACCGTTTCAAGTTTTGCTCGTTACAAGCACCTCAGTGAAGCTCGAAGGAAAGGCAAGCTGGATTCACGCCAGTCATTGTAAAAAGGTTCTTCAGCCAGAAGAATGAAGATCTTTGCGGTTGTTGCGGCGGTTGTTGCGTGTGCTCTTATACAAAAAGGCAGAACTGCTACTCCTGTACACGTAATCAGTACAGAATCACTGGAACAGTTCAGGACAGGGTGGGCGAATGCCACAGTGGATAGAAAGCAGGGTAACTACACCTGTAAGGCCAATGCCCCGTGTTATACTACAAATGTGACTACAACCGAAGGGACTTGGAAAAAAGGACCACATGGAGGGACTGTGTACCTTCACATAGACAAAACAGCCAACATTAGCATACAAGAAGAGACGCCGGGGCTGTTGCTTTGTTGTTATGAACCAGATTTACAGTATCTACAGAAATATACAACCAGTAAAAATAGAAACGAAATGATAAATAAGACTTATGAAAGATGCAACGAGGAGAGGCTCAACTCTACGATTGTAATAAAAGAAACTGATGGGATGATATTATGTATGAATAATAGCGAAATAAGAAATAGAATATATTTTGTATTCTTGATAACAATTTTAAGAGATAGTTTTAAGCCACATATAACAGTACAAAGTCTGGAAAGAATCCCACACACTTGTAAGAGCGCTGTAACCCAACAGCAGAAAAAGAATGTACACTTCAATATTTCCTTCCCTGAATCCCCCAGCTGTCATAGACAAAAAAGAGAATGGTATGACACGCTATTAGGAGGGGTAGGAACGGGATTAGGAGTATTGAATGGTATACAGTTAGAAACAGTTATGAACAAATTAAACTCAGTGGGAGATGACACATCTACTGCATTAAGGATAGGTGCGTCATGGTTACCTACTACCTTTGACTTACAGCAAAAAGGGTTAGCTATAGATGAACTGTTTCTAAATGTTTTTAATGAAAGTATGCTAACCGAATATAGAACATTACAGAATGTATCAACTTTTGTAAATTGGACAGTATGTACGCTTAAAACGATGTGGCAACAAGAACAGATGAATAATTTTAAGAATAAATTGTTTAGTAGTCATGTTAGGCAATGGACAGACATTCTGCCCACAGGAAAGAGAAATGATACGTGGTTATTGTTACAGCCTGAGTATACTGAGTGTACACCTAAATGGTGTGCAGGAAGACTAATAGCATTTAATGTGAAAAATCCTACTCTATTATGCAAATTTATTGTTATGCCAATGGTAATGATTGATCCGGTGACATTATTAGGACAATATTGGATGCCGGAAATGAAAGGAACACACATAGATTCTCAAAATAAGACAAGGAATATAGATTTGTGCCAATTAACAGAGCAAGGATATGTATGTAATCAACAGTCAGGGATATATGAACCCTGTCTAATGCAGCACCAGGATAATGTATGCGCACTCACTATAATCCCAGAAGCTAACCTACAGGTTTATATTGCAGTAGGTCCACAGCATGTATGTTTAATAACTAACAACAAGCAGACCCTTAGACAGTTTAAACTCACAGGACCATTTTCAGGATGTCTATACAATGTGACGCATTTGACTTGGGGGAACCAAACTATAGTGTTCCTGCCTACTTTAGAAGAAATAATGTCCACTATATGGGTACCTGAAACTTTGCCCTATGGAAATTTTAGTTTATCTTTAGACGAATTGAAAAAGGTGTTACAACGATCAGGAGAAGTTGAAAAACTAATCCAAGCCCATAATGCAACTCTAAGTAGGGTGAAAATATTGGCTACAATAGCAGCTAGGGAAGTGATACATTTGTCATCAGCAATTAAAGATGCTAGTGCCCATCACTGGTATGACGTTTTTACAGGATTCTCACCTACAGCTACTAAAATATTACATGTGCTTTTCCATGTGTTTAATGATATTATTTGTATTGCTTACATGTTTTAATTGTTATGCATTTTGTAAAATAAGGGAAGCATTCAGTCAGAGGCCTATACATTATGATGAAAGAATGTTGTGAGATTACCCCACCTACATACCTGTGTGAATCAAGTGAAGAAATGGATCGAAGCCTTGCTATCCGGAGATAGAAGTAGCATTGGAATTTAGGTGTTGGTAAAATCACAAAAGGAGGGATTGTTGTGGCATGAATATATATATATATATATATATGCATAATGTATTTGGGACCATAAGGAGTGAAATGTTATAAAGGTGAACATGTGTTACAAATATAATGGGTATTTTAGAAAGGTTAAGAGAAGAAATAGTTTGCAGATGCTCTGCCGTCCCATGAAAATTGCAAACAGATGGTGGTCAATCACTTGACCACCCCCCTAAGCATAAAGGAAACCTAAGGGAATACCTGGTGCTCCACCAATGAGCTTTATGGGAAAGGAAGATGTAAGGCTTGAATATACAGATGACTCATATGTTATGGAATGTTCTTTGTTCGTCTGATGCTATAAATACGAGCACTGTAGTTCAATAAATTAGAAGGATTTTTACCTTGAGAAACGTCTCAGTGTATCTGTTGCTTCTCCGAGCTCGCACCCCCCCACCTGATTTGAACCTGCATGGAGATCAAGGCGTAAAGTGACCTCATTGCGATCACAAGTTTCACATGAAAGCTCTCTTTTTCTAGCCATTTTGAGAGTTTAATCAAACCCACAAATGTAATGCTCCAGATTCTCAACTAGCTCAAAGGAAGGTCAGTTTTATAGCTCCTCTAAACAGAAAAACTGTTTACAGCGGTGCTAACATAATTGCACAAGGGTTTTCAAGGGTTTTCAAGGGTTTTCTAATCATCCATTAGCCTTCTAACACAGTTAGCAAACACAATGTACCATTAGAACACTGGAGTGATGATTGCTGGAAATTGGCCTCTATACACCCATGTAGATATTGTATTACAAACCAGACGTTTGTAGCTAGAATAGTCATTTAGCACATTAACAATGTATAGAGTGTATTTCTGATTAATTTTATGTTATCTTCATTGAAAAAAACTGTGCTTTTCTTTCAAAAATAAGGAAATTTCTAAGTGACCCTAAACTTTCGAACGGTAGTGTGTGTGTGTGTGTGTATATATATATATATATATATATATATATATATATATATATATATATTTGTGTGTGTTTTATAGTGTGTGTGCATGTATATATATATATATATATATATATATATATATATATATTTGTGTGTGTTTTTTAGTGTGTGTGTATATTTATATATGCTTTTCTTTCAAAAATAAGGAAATTTCTAAGTGACCCTAAACTTTTGAACGGTAGTGTATATAGTTTTTTTATGTTTTGCAGCGTTTGGCACAATAAAATCACTTCTTTATAAAATAATTAATTTTCTGTGTCACCATATTCTGAGAGACATAACTTTTTTATTTTTCAATCAAAAAAGCTGTGTAAGGGCTTGTTTTTTGCGGGACCGGTTGTAGTTTTTATTGGCACTATTTCCGGGTACATGAGACTTTTTGATCACTTTTTATTCTATATTTTAGGAGGGGTGGTGACCAAAAAATAGTGATTCTGGCATTGTTTTTAGTTTGTTTTTTTTGCGGCGTTCACCGTGCGGTAAAAATAACAATAACATTATAGTGTTATAGATTGGGTCGTTACGAATGTGGTGATACCAAATATGTGTACTGTTTTTTAACGGTTTCATTTTTTTCCTATAATAAGAGACTTATTATAGGAAAAAAAAATCTTTTATTTTTACACTTTTGTAAAACATTTTTCTTAACTTTTTTTTTTATTTTTATTTACTTTTTACACTTTCTTTTTTTACCTGCAGCTCTGATCGCTGCTAGAATACATTACACTACCAACTGTCAGTGTGACATCACAGTCACTCTGACAGTTAGTCTACGAGGACCAGCCAGAGGCTGATCCTCATAGGCTTGCATACATGGCAGACCCGGGGGCCGTTGTCTGGCCCCCGGGTGCCATCACAAGCATCAGCAGCCTCCACAATTGCATGGGGGCTGCTGATGTGCTACAAACCCTGTACATGCGGGGATCACAATTGAGCCCCGCATGTAACGGGTTAATTGCCGAAATCAGCGGCAATGAGCCGCTGATCGGCAACTTGTGGAGTGTCAGCTGAAATCAATCACCGCAATCAAGGGGTAAATTGCCGATATCAGTGGAAATAAGCCACTGATCGGCATACAGTGGAGTGTCAGCTGTCAGGGACAGCTGGCCTCCCGGTTCCCGGTGCGCACTGTCGCCGACAGTGTGCACCGGGAACTTCGCAGTAACTGTACGTCCCTGTGCCTTAAGACACTGGCCGCATGGACGTACAGTTGCGTCCTCGTGAGCCTAGGGGTTACATTTGTGGGACGCATTTAGTTTCTACCTACAATGATTAAAAGTCACGAGATAGGGAATATCATTAGACACCATTGACCATTAGTGAGGGATGGCCACATTGATATTAAACAATTCAACGTTTGTCCTCTTATGTCGTATAGACGTCCCACAAATTTAAAGGATAGATTGATGAAATCGGACATTATAAGTAACACTGGTTTTCCGTGTTTGGGTTGCCTTAATTGTGCATTGATGGTAAAAGGCAGTAATTTCATACATCCAGACAGCGGTCATAGCTTTAAAATTAAGCATTTCTTGACATGTAGTTCTGATTGGGTTGTATATGTAATCTGGTGTCCGTGTAAATTTCTGTATGTTGGAGAAACAATGTGTGACATGAAGACACGCCTCAATAATCATAGGTATACCATCCGCAAGGAAAGGAAAGATCTACCGATGTCGAAACACTTTTTTGATAAGAGTCACGGTGAACGTTAACTTCGTTTCATGATTATTGACCATATACCGGCATTGAAACGTGGGGGTGATAGGCTCACTGCTCTAAAAAAGCGTGAATTAGAGTAGATTTACAAACTCAACACATTGAGACCTAATGGACTCAATGTTGACTTTCAAGTGTCAAGAGTGATGTCCAGATAATTCTATGGGATATTATACCTGGGAATTGTTCTGCTTAAGTGGGGGTTTTGCCTTCTTTCCTCTATTAATTATCTGCCGATTTTTGATGAAGTTTAATGGTGACATGATAAAAGTCATTTTTTTAAATTGCTCTTTACCTTTTTTCCCTTGAAAAAATAAATTTTACTCACAATTTATATGTTGCTTGAGTGATGTCAAGAGCTGAGAATTCGTAACTCGCACTACGGGACAAACTTGTTTCTGACGGGCTGCTGTAGACTTTTGTCATGGCAACCTGGGATGCCGTCCGCTGATTGGATGTTTGCCCTTCCTTTCACAACGTGTTGTTAGTGCATGCTCTGTTGACTATTGCAGACACTGGAGGATTGTAGATTTTAATTGAAACAGCACTTGCACGATTTGGTCTGAGGCTCTGCGACTGGCAGGGGTGTAGCTAGGGGGGGGCAGGCGGGGCTCGTGCCCCGGGCGCAGTTCAGAGAGGGGCGCCAGCGCCACCTCCTCCTGCACTATAATTGTACCTGTGTCGCAAGGACACAGGTACAATTAGAAGCAATGAATGACCGGGCACAGGCCATTCAGCGCCTCTCCACGTATGAAGCGACTGGTACCTTTTGTACCAGTGACGCTTCCGTCGATAAAAGGCGCTGATTGACAGGGAAAGTCATCCAGCCCAGCCAATCAGCGCCTTTCATAGACGCTGTGTTCAATCCCCTGGAGACCTGCGCAGAAGAGAGCAGGTCTCCATGGCTGCCGGACGGCGTGGGAGCGGGATTAAGGTGAGTTTAAATATTTTTTATTTTTTTAAATTGTAATAGAAGTGTGTGGCTGTATCTGCGGGGGAGCAGGGGGCTATATCTACAGGGGGTGGGCTATATACAGGGGGACTATATCTACAGGGGGTGGGCTATATACAGGGGGACTATATCTAAGGGGGCTATATACTGGGTTGGGCTATCTACAGGGGGCTATATACTGGGGTGGGCTATCTACAGGGGGACCATATCTACAAGGGGTGGGCTATATGCAGGTGGACTATATCTAGAGGGGGTGGGCTATATACAGGGGGACTATAACTACAGGGGGGCTATATACTGGGGTGGGCTATCTATGGAGCACCATATACAGGGGTGGGCTATAGCTACAGGGGGGCTATATAGTATATAGCCCACCCCTGTAGATATATCCCACCCCTGTAGATTTAACTCACCCCTGTAGATATAGCCCACCCCTGTAGATTTAGCCCACCCCTGTAGATTTAGCCCACCCCTGTAGATTTAGCCCACCCTTGTAGATTTAGCCCACCCCTGTAGATTTAGCCCACACCTGTAGATTTAGCCCACCCCTGTAGATTTAGCCCACCTCTGTAGATTTAGCCCACCCCTGTAGATTTAGCCCACCCCTGTAGATTTAGCCCACCCCTGTAGATATAGCCCACCCCTGTAGATATAGCCCACCCCTGTAGATATAGCCCACCCCTGTAGATATGGTCCCCCTGTAGATATGGTCCCCCTGCAGATATAGTCCCCCTGTATATAGCCCACCCCTGTATATAGTCCCCCTGTAGATATAGTCCCCCTGTAGATATAGCCCACCCCTGTATATAGTCCCCCTGTAGATATAGCCCACCCCTGTATATAGTATCCCACAAATTGCTCCCCCTATAGTGCTCCACAGAAAGCCCACCCCTGTATATTGCCCCCTTGTACATATAGTCCCCCCTGTATATAGTGCTCAACAGATAGCCCACCCTTGTATATAGTATATACAGGGGTGGGCTATCTGTGGAGCACTATATACAGGGGTGGACTATCTAGTGGAGCACTATATACTGGGGTGGACTATATGTACAATGGGGGCTATATACAGGGGTGGGCTATCTGTGAAACACTATATACAGGGGTGGACTATATGTGGAGCACTATATACAGGAGTGGGCTATATCTACAGGAGGGCTACATACATGGTTGGGCTATCTGTAGAGTACTATATACAGGGGGGGCTATATCTACAGGGGGCTATATACAGGGGTGGGCTATCTGTAGAGCACTATAGGGGGAGTTATTTGTGGGACACTATACAGGGGTGGTCTGTATGGGGGCACTATCTACAGGGGCTCTATGGCAAGCACTGTCTAGAGGGGGCACAGTGTGTGTGTGTGTGTGGGACACGGTGTATGGTGCTATTATAATTAGAGGATCAGTGTGTGGCATTATTATATTTAGGGGCGTAGTATGTGGTATAATGATAACTTTATATTTATTTATAATGTGAAGAGTCCAGCCATGTTTCAGCAACACCAACTATATCTATATCTTCTTCCAGTATTAAGGCCTCCAGCTCCCCCATTTTGCTTGCTAGACTTCTGGCATTTGTGAACATACACTTTAACTTGCCTTTAAATGTTTCACTTTCACTATCAGAAATGTGATTATTTGACATTTGGGCCTTTTTATTTTCACTGCTGTTTTGTAACGAAAGGATCTCCTTATCTTGTTGTCTAGTCCTCTCCCCACCGTCTGCTTCTCCCCCCACCAATATAGTCTGACCCCTCTCTAACCTAACTACCCCTTTATTTCCTACATTGGCCTCCCTCCTCAGCCCTAGTTTAAACACTCCGCCACCCCAGCTAGAATTCTCTCCCCCAGCACAGCGGACCCCCTTCCATTTAGGTGCAAATCATCTGCAGAATACAGTTTGTACCCCAATGAAAAGTCAGCCCAGTGCTCTAGGAACCCAAATCCTTCTCCTCTACACCAAGACTTAAGCCATGCATTTAACTCCCTGAGCTCCCGCTGTCTTTCCTGTGATGCGCATGGCACAGGCAGTATTCCTGAGAATACAACCTTGGAGGTCCTTCCCTTCAGCTTGTAGCCTAGTTCATAAAAATTATTCTTAAGGCTCCTCCACCTACCATTTATTCTGTCGTTGGTACCGACATGGACCACAACAGCTGGATCATCACCAGCCCCTTCCAGCAATTTGTCCACCCGTTCCACCACATGCCGAACCCTGGCACCAGGGAGACAGCAAACCATTCGGTTGAGGCGGTCTTGGCGACAAATTATTCTATCCGTCTTCCTGATTATAGAATCCCCTACAACTATCAATTGTCTTGGCTTACCTGCATTACCATCCCGCCGACTACTAGCTGGGCTGTTCTCCCGGCTGTTAGGGAGATCAATATCCACTAGGGCTGCCTTTTCTGAGACTGACACCCTCGCATCATCACCCAAACTGGCAATTTTGCTTGGAATGCCAGAAACCGGATCGGATACATTAACCCAGCTACTTACCTGATCCTGCTCACCCATGTCTTCACCCTCCAGTTCTAACCCACTAACTGCATGCTCCGTGAGCAGCAAGCTCAGCTCAAGATTGTCTATCCTCCTCAGTGTTGCATTCTGCTCCTCCAGATCTCGAATACGAGCTTCCAGGTGACCAACATGCTCACATCTGCCACAGAGATATTCACCCTGGAACTCCGGCTCCAGTCGTGTATACATATGGCAAACTGTGCACTGAAGAAAACCTCCAATCTTGCTATCCATTATCCAAGTTACACCAAAACAGCGAACAATTGTCAAAGAAAAAGAAGAGTACTTACTGGGGCTTCAACTCCTCTTTTCAACTCCGGTTTTAGAACTCCACTTAGTTCACAAGCCACTTAAACCACCAAGCTCAGAAAGAGCAAGCTCAAAATGAGGTCTGCTGACTAATTTATACCACCTGTGTCCAGTTAACCCCTTCCCCCTCGTCAGCTGCTCAGCTGGAACGAATTGTGTCCAGTTAACCCCTTCCCCCTCGTCAGCTGCTCAGCTGGATCGAATCTGTGTCCAGTTAACCCCTTCCCCCTCGTCAGCTGCTCAGCTGGAACGAATAGAAGTACAGCAGCACAATCCGGTTTTAGAACTCCACTTAGTTCACAAGCCACTTAAACCACCAAGCTCAGAAAGAGCAAGCTCAAAATGAGGTCTGCTGACTAATTTATACCACCTGTGTCCAGTTAACCCCTTCCTCCTAGACAGCTGCTCAGCTGGAACGAATCTGTGTCCAGTTAACCCCTTCCTCCTAGACAGCTGCTCAGCTGGAACAAATCTGTGTCCAGTTAACCCCTTCCTCCTAGACAGCTGCTCAGCTGGAATGAATCTGTGTCCAGTTAACCCCTTCCTCCTAGACAGCTGCTCAGCTGGAACGAATAAACACAGAAATACAGCAACACAGTTGGATTACATGTTAATTTTTTATATGTATCTCTGTCTCCTAAGAGCTTTAAGATTTGACTTTTATACATTTCCCTGTATAGTACGGTAATGCTACCCCCCTTATCCGACATTTTGATAACAATATCATTGTTGTTTTTCAATGATTGTTTTGTCATATTGAGAGCTTAGAAGATATTATAGTCCCTTTTATAGTGCTTAGACTTCTCGGATAGTTGTTGCAAATCCTTCTCAATTGCCCATTGGAACCTATCCATGGAATCGGTCCTGGATGTTAGAGGGTAGAAACTCTGATTTTTTGTACCAAAGTCCGTGGAGAGACCGATGTTCCGTGCGGGAAGTTGGGTGTCCAAACTTTCCAGACATTGGATAGTCCTATGTTCTTCAAATGACAGTGATCTATCATCATAGGTATTAATATTCGGCTCATGATGATTAGATTCTTCATTATCCGTTGTTACTGATGATGGGTTGTAAAAATGCCTTTTTACTGTGAGGTTTCTGACAAAACAGTTAATGTCCAAAAGCGTGTTGAAGGTATCAAACGTGCGATTGGGAGCGAAATTTAAGCCCAATGAAAGGACTTTAACTTGGGCTTGGGTTAGCTCGATTGAAGAGAGATTGATCACACTTATGCTGGATAAGGGTTCCTGCGATTTCGTAGGAGGCGGTTTTGTTCCTGTTCTCTTTGATCTATGTTTCTGCCGCCCCTCCTTCCTCGTTTTTTGAATTCTTCACCTTGATAATTGGTTGGTGTCTTTGGGAATATGAATTCCTGGAGGTGTCACTGTCTGAGTTTCCATTTATCCCCTCCAAGGAGTCAGGTTCAGAGGAGCTGAAACTGACTCTATTCAGATTAGTACCTGATCTCCTCTCTTGTCTGCGGTTTTTCAGGATGGGTTTAATTATGTGCAGTTTATCTCTTCTGTTCGATTCATATACTTCCTTGTTTGCATAGTCTCTGAGATCTCTTTGAAACTTGTTTTTCTTAGTTTCAGCTATGGATTTATTTAATTTTTCCAAATACCTTTCCAGTGTAGTGAAAGCAGGTGAGCTGGGAAAAGCATTAATTTGTTCCTTCAGTGAAGAAATATCTGTTTCCAATTCTGTCAGTTTGGCCTCCTCATGTCTGGTTATTAATTCCATTAATTTTATGGACTATTCAGATAGTATAGAATTCCATTGTGTGTTAAATTCTTCGGAATAAATAAACGTATGTATTATAGGCTAAAAAATACATTATTTCAAACAATTTAAAATACATTTTGAACTGAAGCAGATTATTACTACTCGATATTTTAATTTTATATTGGAGGAAAGGAAAAGAGGGACAAGAATTATGGTTCCTTTAAAGAAATGTAAATAGTAAAAAATAAAAAAACTTTATTATGAGATTGTACATTTTTTTATTTAAAACAGTTATCCAATGTGGGTCTATTGTATTGCGGTGTAGATGACCCCTGTCATACACCATTGGGCAAAATTAGACTTAGGAATAATTATCTATCATTTATTTCTGTTATACACTAATATAATCAGACTTGCTTGTTTATGAGTATCTTACTCTATGATGAGCTGTATTGTATGCTCTAATGTAAGCTAAGTCTATTATATCAGAGTTTAGTAGCCATAGGGCAGTAGTCCTTGTACCCAGTATGCTGTATTCACATGTTCTCAATGTATCAATACTGTGCTGTATTTATATGCACTGAGTGTATGAATGTTGTGCTGTATTTACATGCACTCAATGTATCAATGCTAGCTGTGAATTGATAGACACTGAGTAGGTGTCTTGACATCCTTACCATGTGAGAGATGACAGGCAAAAGCACAGTAAATACAATGCTGAGAAGTTTGAGTTCACCGCTAGTTATACTCAATGTGGGGTGCCAGTTAGTCAATCTGACAGTCCAGATCGAGACGGTATATGTCAATCACCAGTGCTGCAATTTTCAACAGTGATGTAGCTGCCAGTGGTGAGGTGCACTTTGTGAAGTGCACTTATAGTTGGATGCTTATAGTAAATTAGACACCAAGTCAGTGTCATGTGCACTGCTAACCATCGCTAACAACTGCTTCTAGGACAGACAGTATTACAACAGTTCAAATTTAGGTATAATGCCCTGCGTTTCTACGTTTTAAGTCACTATGTCAGAGTCTAGAATGTTAGCACCGTAGAAATGGGAGAGACGTAGGGCAGGAATGTGTAAAATGTTTGGGCTGAGCAATCTCTATGTGCCGTTACGATGACACAGTGAACGCTAGCAGTGAATCCATCAGTCAGCATCCGGCGAGATTACGGGCTGAGCTGTCTCTATATGCCGCTGTAAGGACTAAGCAGACGCTGTCAGTGAGTTAACTCGGCAGCGTTCGCCGAGAATCACCGTCGTTCTCCCAGCTGGGAGAAGCAGGGAGAAGCAGCTAGGTTCAAAGTTGAATTGACTACTGGATTGTATTACAGATATTATTGATAGATGCTAGACCTCATGCATTGGTATTCATACATTGGTATGGCTAGACACCCGACGCGCGTTTCGCCGGCATTCCGGCTTCCTCTTGGGGTGTGACCCGCCGGTTTTGACGCCCTTAAATACGGTAAGTGCTGATCGACAGCTAAAAGGGCCAATAGTATTTTTATATTTGTAACAGTGTGTAAATGGCAGGTGGATTGATTCCAATTGCCTGTCAAAAATGCTCAATGTTGTCTATTTTCAAAAAGACCATTTATTATCAAAGCTTTTAGTCAATGATTACTGTTATGCCAGATGTATTTATGTTTATTTTCTTCAATTGTATAAAATACATATACATTTTTAGAGTATCTATTTCATGGATTTGCGAAGATAACCATTTGTATATATTGTTCAAATGTATAAAATACATAAGTAATTATATATATATATATTTCTTTGGCAAAAAAGGCAAAAGGCTGTTTATAAACTATCTATGAAAATGTAATAGGATATCCAAGGAGGTTTTTTTTTAGTAAAATTCTAAGTGTTGGAAGACAGGTAATGAAGAAAGTGGTCTAGTTCATAGACTCAAATATCTTTAGTTATACAAGGCAAAAGGCTGTTTATAAACTATTGGCAGCATGTTCAGAACCATGTTTCTGTGAATAGCTCTTGAACCGTAAGTCACAGACGCTCGCTCTTGGCTGCATTCATTTCAGCTCGAGGCAGCCAGTCTAAAAAACACTATCTTGGACTATCTGTTTCCCAGGCGAGCTGTTGGCAGCATGTTCAGAACCACTGTTTCTGAGGCTAATTCTTGAACCGTAAGTCTTAGACGCTCGATCTTGGCGGCATTCGTCTCAGCGCCTGGCAATTAGTATAGAAGCACTGTCTTTGACTTCTCTGGATGTTTCCCAGGCGAGCTATTAACAAGTAAATCCTAGACGCTCGATCTTGGTTATTTTCGCTTTCGCGGCTGGCAGCAAAGTTCAGAACCATGTTTCTGTGAACAACTCTTGAACCGTAAGTCACAGACGCTCGCTCTTGGTTGCATTAGTTTCAGCTCGTGGCAGCCAGTCTAAAAAACACTATCTTGGACTTCTCTGGATGTTTCCCAGGCGAGCTATTGGCAGCATGTTCAGAACCATGTTTCTGTGAATAACTCTTGAACCGTAAGTCACAGACGCTCGCTCTTGGCTACATTCGCTTCAGCTCGTGGCAGCCAGTCTAAAAAACACTATCTTGGACTTCTCTGCATATTTCCCAGGCGAGCTATTGGCAGCATGTTCAGAACCACTGTTTCTGAGGCTAATTCTTGAACCGTAAGTCTTAGACACTCGATCTTGGCGGCATTCGTCTCAGCGCCTGGCAATTAGTATAGAAGCACTGTCTTTGACTTCTCTGGATGTTTCCCAGGCGAGCTATTAACAAGTAAATCCTAGACGCTCAATCTTGGTTATTTTCGCTTTCGCGGCTGGCAGCAAAGTTCAGAACCATGTTTCTGTGAACAACTCTTGAACCGTAAGTCACAGACGCTCGCTCTTGGTTGCATTAGTTTCAGCTCGTGGCAGCCAGTCTAAAAAACACTATCTTGGACTTCTCTGGATGGTTCCCAGGCGAGCTATTGGCAGCATGTTCAGAACCATGTTTCTGTGAATAACTCTTGAACCGTAAGTCACAGACGCTCGCTCTTGGCTACATTCGCTTCAGCTCGTGGCAGCCAGTCTAAAAAACACTATCTTGGACTTCTCTGCATATTTCCCAGACGAGCTATTAGCAGCATATTCAGAACCACTGTTTCTGAGGCTAATTCTTGAACCGTAAGTCTTAGACGCTCGATCTTGGCGGCATTCGTCTCAGCGCCTGGCAATTAGTATAGAAGCACTGTCTTTGACTTCTCTGGATGTTTCCCAGGCGAGCTATTGACAAGTAAATCCTAGACGCTCGATCTTGGTTATTTTCGCTTTCGCGGCTGGCAGCAAAGTTCAGAACCATGTTTCTGTGAATAACTCTTGAACCGTAAGTCACAGACGCTCGCTCTTGGCTGCATTCGTTTCAACTCGTGGCAGCCAGTCTAAAAAACACCATCTTGGACTTCTCTGGATGATTCCCAGGCGAGCTATTGGCAGCATGTTCAGAACCACTGTTTCTGAGGCTAATTCTTGAACCGTAAGTCATAGACGCTCGATCTTGGCGGCATTCGTCTCAGCGCCTGGCAATTAGTATAGAAGCACTGTCTTTGACTTCTCTGGATGTTTCCCAGGCAAGCTATTGACAAGTAAATCCTAGACGCTCGATCTTGGTTATTTTCGCTTTCGCGGCTGGCAGCAAAGTTCAGAACCATGTTTCTGTGAATAACTCTTGAACCGTAAGTCACAGACGCTCGCTCTTGGTTGCATTCGTTTCAGCTCGTGGCAGCCAGTCTAAAAAACACTATCCTGGACTTCTCTTTATGTTTCCCAGGCGAGCTATTGGCAGCATGTTCAGAACCACTGTTTCTGAGGCTAATTCTTGAACCGTAAGTCATAGACGCTCGATCTTGGCGGCATTCGTCTCAGCGCCTGGCAATTAGTATAGAAGCACTGTCTTTGACTTCTCTGGATGTTTCCCAGGCGAGCTATTGACAAGTAAATCCTAGTCGCTCGATCTTGGTTATTTTCGCTTTCGCGGCTGGCAGCAAAGTTCAGAACCATGTTTCTGTGAATAACTCTTGAACCGTAAGTCACAGAGGCTCGCTCTTGGCTGCATTCGTTTCAGCTCGTGGCAGCCAGTCTAAAAAACACTATCTTGGACTTCTCTGGATGTTTCCCAGGCGAGCTATTGGCAGCATGTTCAGAACCACTGTTTCTGAGGCTAATTCTTGAACCGTAAGTCATAGACGCTCGATCTTGGCGGCATTCGTCTCATCGTCTGGCAATTAGTATAGAAGCACTGTCTTTGACTTCTCTGGATGTTTCCCAGGCGAGCTATTGACAAGTAAATCCTAGACGCTCGATCTTGGTTATTTTCGCTTTCGCGGCTGGCAGCAAAGTTCAGAACCATGTTTCTGTGAATAACTCTTGAACCGTAAGTCACAGACGCTCGCTCTTGGCTGCATTAGTTTCAGCTCGTGGCAGCCAGTCTAAAAACACTATGTTGGACTTCTCTGGATGTTTCCCAGGCGAGCTATTGGCAGCATGTTCCGAACCACTGTTTCTGAGGCTAATTCTTGAACCGTAAGTCATAGACGCTCGATCTTGGCGGCATTCGTCTCAGCGCCTGGCAATTAGTATAGAAGCACTGTCTTTGACTTCTCTGGATGTTTCCCAGGCGAGCTATTGACAAGTAAATCCTAGACGCTCGATCTTGGTTATTTTCGCTTTCGTGGCTGGCAGCAAAGTTCAGAACCATGTTTCTGTGAATAACTCTTGAACCGTAAGTCACAGATGCTCGCTCTTGGCTGCATTAGTTTCAGCTCGTGGCAGCCAGTCTAAAAACACTATGCTGGACTTCTCTGGATGTTTCCCAGGCGATCTATTGGCAGCATGTTCAGAACCACTGTTTCTGAGGCTAATTCTTGAACCGTAAGTCATAGACGCTCGATCTTGGCGGCATTCGTCTCAGCGCCTGGCAATTAGTATAGAAGCACTGTCTTTGACTTCTCTGGATGTTTCCCAGGCGAGCTATTGACAAGTAAATCCTAGATGCTCGATCTTGGTTATTTTCGCTTTCGTGGCTGGCAGCAAAGTTCAGAACCATGTTTCTGTGAATAACTCTTGAACCGTAAGTCACAGACGCTCGCTCTTGGCTGCATTCGTTTCAGCTCGTGGCAGCCAGTCTAAAAAACACTATCTTGGACTTCTCTGGATGTTTCCCAGGCAAGCTATTGGCAGCATGTTCAGAACCACTGTTTCTGAGGCTAATTCTTGAACCGTAAGTCATAGACGCTCGATCTTGGCGCCATTCGTCTCAGCGCCTGGCAATTAGTATAGAAGCACTGTCTTTGACTTCTCTGGATGTTTCCCAGGCGAGCTATTGACAAGTAAATCCTAGACGCTCGATCTTGGTTATTTTCGCTTTCGCGGCTGGCAGCAAAGTTCAGAACCATGTTTCTGTGAATAACTCTTGAACCGTAAGTCAAAGACGCTCGCTCTTGGCTGCATTAGTTTCAGCTCGTGACAGCCAGTCTAAAAACACTATGTTGGACTTCTCTGGATGTTTCCCAGGCGATCTATTGGCAGCATGTTCAGAACCACTGTTTCTGAGGCTAATTCTTGAACCGTAAGTCATAGACGCTCGATCTTGGCGCCATTCGTCTCAGCGCCTGGCAATTAGTATAGAAGCACTGTCTTTGACTTCTCTGGATGTTTCCCAGGCGAGCTATTGACAAGTAAATCCTAGACGCTCGATATTGGTTATTTTCGCTTTCGCGGCTGGAAGCAAAGTTCAGAACCATGTTTCTGTGAATAACTCTTGAACCGTAAGTCACAGACGCTCGCTCTTGGTTGCATTTGTTTCAGCTCGTGGCAGCCAGTCTAAAAAACACTATCTTGGACTTCTCTGGATGTTTCCCAGGCGATCTATTGGCAGCATGTTCAGAACCACTGTTTCTGAGGCTAATTCTTGAACCGTAAGTCATAGACGCTCGATCTTGGCGGCATTCGTCTCACCGCCTGGCAATTAGTATAAAAGCACTGTATTTGACTTTTCTGGATGTTTCCCAGGTGAGCTATTGACAAGTAAATCCTAAACGCTCGATCTTGGTTATTTTCGCTTTCGTGGCTGGCAGCAAAGTTCAGAACCATGTTTCTGTGAATAACTCTTGAACCGTAAGTCACAGACGCTCGCTCTTGGCTGCATTCGTTTCAGCTCGTGGCAGCCAGTCTAAAAAACACTATCTTGGACTTCTCTGGATGTTTCCCAGGCGAGCTATTGGCAGCATGTTCAGAACCACTGTTTCTGAGGCTAATTCTTGAACCGTAAGTCATAGACGCTCGATCTTGGCGGCATTCGTCTCAGCGCCTGGCAATTAGTATAAAAGCACTGTCTTTGACTTCTCTGGATGTTTCCCAGGTGAGCTATTGACAAGTAAATCCTAAACGCTCGATCTTGGTTATTTTCGCTTTCGTGGCTGGCAGCAAAGTTCAGAACCATGTTTCTGTGAATAACTCTTGAACCGTAAGTCACAGACGCTCGCTCTTGGCTGCATTAGTTTCAGCTCGTGGCAGCCAGTCTAAAAACACTATGTTGGACTTCTCTGGATGTTTCCCAGGCGATCTATTGGCAGCATGTTCAGAACCACTGTTTCTGAGGCTAATTCTTGAGCCGTAAGTCATAGACGCTCGGTCTTGGCTGCATTCGTTTAAGCTCGTGGCAGCCAGTCTAAAAAACACTATGTTGGACTTCTCTGGATGTTTCCCAGGCGAGCTATTGGCAGCATGTTCAGAACCACTGTTTCTGAGGCTAATTCTAGAACCGTAAGTCTTAGACGCTCGATCCAGGCGGCATTCGTCTCAGCGCCTGGCAATTAGTATAGAAGCACTGTCTTTGACTTCTCTGGATGTTTCCCAGGCGAGCTATTGACAAGTAAATCCTAGACGCTCGATCTTGGTTATTTTCGCTTTCGCGGCTGGCAGCAAAGTTCAGAACCATGTTTCTGTGAATAACTCTTGAACCGTAAGTCACAGAGGCTCGCTCTTGGCTGCATTCGTTTCAGCTCGTGGCAGCCAGTCTAAAAAACACTATCTTGGACTTCTCTGGATGTTTCCCAGGCGAGCTATTGGCAGCATGTTCAGAACCACTGTTTCTGAGGCTAATTCTTGAACCGTAAGTCATAGACGCTCGATCTTGGCGGCATTCGTCTCATCGTCTGGCAATTAGTATAGAAGCACTGTCTTTGACTTCTCTGGATGTTTCCCAGGCGAGCTATTGACAAGTAAATCCTAAACGCTCGATCTTGGTTATTTTCGCTTTCGCGGCTGGCAGCAAAGTTCAGAACCATGTTTCTGTGAATAACTCTTGAACCGTAAGTCACAGACGCTCGCTCTTGGCTGCATTAGTTTCAGCTCGTGGCAGCCAGTCTAAAAACACTATGTTGGACTTCTCTGGATGTTTCCCAGGCGAGCTATTGGCAGCATGTTCCGAACCACTGTTTCTGAGGCTAATTCTTGAACCGTAAGTCATAGACGCTCGATCTTGGCGGCATTCGTCTCAGCGCCTGGCAATTAGTATAGAAGCACTGTCTTTGACTTCTCTGGATGTTTCCCAGGCGAGCTATTGACAAGTAAATCCTAGACGCTCGATCTTGGTTATTTTCGCTTTCGTGGCTGGCAGCAAAGTTCAGAACCATGTTTCTGTGAATAACTCTTGAACCGTAAGTCACAGATGCTCGCTCTTGGCTGCATTAGTTTCAGCTCGTGGCAGCCAGTCTAAAAACACTATGCTGGACTTCTCTGGATGTTTCCCAGGCGATCTATTGGCAGCATGTTCAGAACCACTGTTTCTGAGGCTAATTCTTGAACCGTAAGTCATAGACGCTCGATCTTGGCGGCATTCGTCTCAGCGCCTGGCAATTAGTATAGAAGCACTGTCTTTGACTTCTCTGGATGTTTCCCAGGCGAGCTATTGACAAGTAAATCCTAGATGCTCGATCTTGGTTATTTTCGCTTTCGTGGCTGGCAGCAAAGTTCAGAACCATGTTTCTGTGAATAACTCTTGAACCGTAAGTCACAGACGCTCGCTCTTGGCTGCATTCGTTTCAGCTCGTGGCAGCCAGTCTAAAAAACACTATCTTGGACTTCTCTGGATGTTTCCCAGGCAAGCTATTGGCAGCATGTTCAGAACCACTGTTTCTGAGGCTAATTCTTGAACCGTAAGTCATAGACGCTCGATCTTGGCGCCATTCGTCTCAGCGCCTGGCAATTAGTATAGAAGCACTGTCTTTGACTTCTCTGGATGTTTCCCAGGCGAGCTATTGACAAGTAAATCCTAGACGCTCGATCTTGGTTATTTTCGCTTTCGCGGCTGGCAGCAAAGTTCAGAACCATGTTTCTGTGAATAACTCTTGAACCGTAAGTCAAAGACGCTCGCTCTTGGCTGCATTAGTTTCAGCTCGTGACAGCCAGTCTAAAAACACTATGTTGGACTTCTCTGGATGTTTCCCAGGCGATCTATTGGCAGCATGTTCAGAACCACTGTTTCTGAGGCTAATTCTTGAACCGTAAGTCATAGACGCTCGATCTTGGCGGCATTCGTCTCAGCGCCTGGCAATTAGTATAGAAGCACTGTCTTTGACTTCTCTGGATGTTTCCCAGGCGAGCTATTGACAAGTAAATCCTAGACGCTCGATATTGGTTATTTTCGCTTTCGCGGCTGGAAGCAAAGTTCAGAACCATGTTTCTGTGAATAACTCTTGAACCGTAAGTCACAGACGCTCGCTCTTGGTTGCATTTGTTTCAGCTCGTGGCAGCCAGTCTAAAAAACACTATCTTGGACTTCTCTGGATGTTTCCCAGGCGAGCTATTGGCAGCATGTTCAGAACCACTGTTTCTGAGGCTAATTCTTGAACCGTAAGTCATAGACGCTCGATCTTGGCGGCATTCGTCTCAGCGCCTGGCAATTAGTATAAAAGCACTGTCTTTGACTTCTCTGGATGTTTCCCAGGTGAGCTATTGACAAGTAAATCCTAAACGCTCGATCTTGGTTATTTTCGCTTTCGTGGCTGGCAGCAAAGTTCAGAACCATGTTTCTGTGAATAACTCTTGAACCGTAAGTCACAGACGCTCGCTCTTGGCTGCATTAGTTTCAGCTCGTGGCAGCCAGTCTAAAAACACTATGTTGGACTTCTCTGGATGTTTCCCAGGCGATCTATTGGCAGCATGTTCAGAACCACTGTTTCTGAGGCTAATTCTTGAGCCGTAAGTCATAGACGCTCGGTCTTGGCTGCATTCGTTTAAGCTCGTGGCAGCCAGTCTAAAAAACACTATGTTGGACTTCTCTGGATGTTTCCCAGGCGAGCTATTGGCAGCATGTTCAGAACCACTGTTTCTGAGGCTAATTCTAGAACCGTAAGTCTTAGACGCTCGATCTTGGCGGCATTCGTCTCAGCGCCTGGCAATTAGTATAGAAGCACTGTCTTTGACTTCTCTGGATGTTTCCCAGGCGAGCTATTGACAAGTAAATCCTAGACGCTCGATCTTGGTTATTTTCGCTTTCGCGGCTGGCAGCAAAGTTCAGAACCATGTTTCTGTGAATAACTCTTGAACCGTAAGTCACAGACGCTCGCTCTTGGCTGCATTCGTTTCAGCTCGTGGCAGCCAGTCTAAAAAACACTATCTTGGACTTCTCTGGATGTTTCCCAGGCGAGCTATTGGCAGCATGTTCAGAACCACTGTTTCTGAGGCTAATTGTTGAACCGTAAGTCATAGACGCTCGATCTTGGCGGCATTCGTCTCAGCGCCGGGCAATTAGTATAAAAGCACTGTCTTTGACTTCTCTGGATGTTTCCCAGGTGAGCTATTGACAAGTAAATCTTAAACGCTCGATCTTGGTTATTTTCGCTTTCGTGGCTGGCAGCAAAGTTCAGAACCATGTTTCTGTGAATAACTCTTGAACCGTAAGTCACAGACGCTCGCTCTTGGCTGCATTCGTTTCAGCTCGTGGCAGCCAGTCTAAAAAACACTATCTTGGACTTCTCTGGATGTTTCCCAGGCGAGCTATTGGCAGCATGTTCAGAACCACTGTTTCTGAGGCTAATTCTTGAACCGTAAGTCATAGACGCTCGATCTTGGCAGCATTCGTCTCAGCGCCTGGCAATTAGTATAGAAGCACTGTCTTTGACTTCTCTGGATGTTTCCCATGCGAGCTATTGACAAGTAAATCCTAGACGCTCGATCTTGGTTATTTTCGCTTTCGCGGCTGGCAGCAAAGTTCAGAACCATGTTTCTGTGAATAACTCTTGAACCGTAAGTCACAGACGCTCGCTCTTGGCTGCATTAGTTTAAGCTCGTGGCAGCCAGTCTAAAAACACTATGTTGGACTTCTCTGGATGTTTCCCAGGCGATCTATTGGCAGCATGTTCAGAACCACTGTTTCTGAGGCTAATTCTTGAACCGTAAGTCATAGACGCTCGATCTTGGCGGCATTCGTCTCAGCGCCTGGCAATTAGTATAGAAGCACTGTCTTTGACTTCTCTGGATGTTTCCCAGGCGAGCTATTGACAAGTAAATCCTAGACGCTCGATCTTGGTTATTTTCGCTTTCGTGGCTGGCAGCAAAGTTCAGAACCATGTTTCTGTGAATAACTCTTGAACCGTAAGTCACAGACGCTCGCTCTTGGCTGCATTCGTTTAAGCTCGTGGCAGCCAGTCTAAAAAACACTATCTTGGACTTCTCTGGATGTTTCCCAGGCGAGCTATTGGCAGCATGTTCAGAACCACTGTTTCTGAGGCTAATTCTTGAACCGTAAGTCATAGACGCTCGATCTTGGCAGCATTCGTCTCAGCGCCTGGCAATTAGTATAGAAGCACTGTCTTTGACTTCTCTGGATGTTTCCCAGGCGAGCTATTGACAAGTAAATCCTAGACGCTCGATCTTGGTTATTTTCGCTTTCGTGGCTGGCAGTAAAGTTCAGAACCATGTTTCTGTGAATAACTCTTGAACCGTAAGTCACAGACGCTCGCTCTTGGCTGCATTCGTTTAAGCACGTGGCAGCCAGTCTAAAAAACACTATGTTGGACTTCTCTGGATGTTTCCCAGGCGAGCTATTGGCAGCATGTTCAGAACCACTGTTTCTGAGGCTAATTCTAGAACCGTAAGTCTTAGACGCTCGATCTTGGCGGCATTCGTCTCAGCGCCTGGCAATTAGTATAGAAGCACTGTCTTTGACTTCTCTGGATGTTTCCCAGGCGAGCTATTGACAAGTAAATCCTAGACGCTCGATCTTGGTTATTTTCGCTTTCGCGGCTGGCAGCAAAGTTCAGAACCATGTTTCTGTGAATAACTCTTGAACCGTAAGTCACAGACGCTCGCTCTTGGTTGCATTTGTTTCAGCTCGTGGCAGCCACTCTAAAAATCACTATCTTGGACTTCTCTGGATGTTTCCCAGGTGAGCTATTGGCAGCATGTTCAGAACCACTGTTTCTGAGGCTAATTCTTGAACCGTAAGTCATAGACACTCGATCTTGGCGGCATTCGTCTCAGCGCCTGGCAATTAGTATAAAAGCACTGTCTTTGACTTCTCTGGATGTTTCCCAGGTGAGCTATTGACAAGTAAATCCTAAACGCTCGATCTTGGTTATTTTCGCTTTCGTGGCTGGCAGCAAAGTTCAGAACCATGTTTCTGTGTATAACTCTTGAACCGTAAGTCACAGACGCTCGCTCTTGGCTGCATTGGTTTCAGCTCGTGGCAGCCAGTCTAAAAAAACACTATCTTGGACTTCTCTGGATGTTTCCCAGGCGAGCTATTGGCAGCATGTTCAGAACCACTGTTTCTGAGGCTAATTCTTGAACCGTAAGTCATAGACGCTCGATCTTGGCAGCATTCGTCTCAGCGCCTGGCAATTAGTATAGAAGCACTGTCTTTGACTTCTCTGGATGTTTCCCAGGCGGGCTATTGACAAGTAAATCCTAGACGCTCGATGTTGGTTATTTTCGCTTTCGCGGCTGGCAGCAAAGTTCAGAACCATGTTTCTGTGAATAACTCTTGAACCGTAAGTCACAGACGCTCGCTCTTGGTTGCATTCGCTTCAGCTCGTGGCAGCCAGTCTAAAAAACACTATCTTGGACTTTTCTGGATGTTTCCCAGGCAAGCTATTGGCAGCATGTTCAGAACCATGTTTCTGTGAATAACTCTTGAACCGTAAGTCACAGACGCTCGCTCTTGGCTGCATTTGTTTCAGCTCGTGGCAGCCAGTCTAAAAAACACTATCTTGGACTTCTCTGCATGTTTCCCAGGCGAGCTGTTGGCAGCATGTTCAGAACCAATGTTTCTGAGGCTAATTCTTGAACCGTAAGTCTTAGACGCTCGATCTTGGCGGCATTCGTCTCAGCGCCTGGCAATTAGTATAGAAGCACTGTCTTTGACTTCTCTGGATGTTTCCCAGACGAGCTATTGACAAGTAAATCCTAGACGCTCGATCTTGGTTATTTTCGCTTTCGCGGCTGGCAGCAAAGTTCAGAACCATGTTTCTGTGAATAACTCTTGAACCGTAAGTCACAGACGCTCGCTCTTGGTTGCATTCGTTTCAGATCGTGGCAGCCAGTCTAAAAAACACTATCTTGGACTTCTCTGGATGTTTCCCAGGCGAGCTATTGGAAGCATGTTCAGAACCATGTTTCTGTGAATAACTCTAGAACCGTAAGTCACAGACGCTCGCTCTTGGCTGCATTGATTTCAGCTCGTGGCAGCCAGTCTAAAAAACACTATCTTGGACTTCTCTGCATGTTTCCCAGGCGAGCTATTGGAAGCATGTTCAGAACCACTGTTTCTGAGGCTAATTCTTGAACCGTAAGTCTTAGACGCTCGATCTTGGCGGCATTCGTCTCAGCGCCTGGCAATTAGTATAGAAGCACTGTCTTTGACTTCTCTGGATGTTTCCCAGGCGAGCTATTGACAAGTAAATCCTAGACGCTCGATCTTGGTTATTTTCGCTTTCGCGGCTGGCAGCAAAGTTCAGAACCATGTTTCTGTGAATAACTCTTGAACCGTAAGTCACAGACGCTCGCTCTTGGTTGCATTCGTTTCAGCTCGTGGCAGCCAGTCTAAAAAACACTATCTTGGACTTCTCTGGATGTTTCCCAGGCGAGCTATTGGCAGCATGTTCAGAACCATGTTTCTGTGAATAACTCTTGAACTGTAAGTCACAGACGCTCGCTCTTGGCTGCATTCGTTTCAGCTCGTGGCAGCCAGTCTAAAAAACACTATCTTGGACTTCTCTGCATGTTTCCCAGGCGAGCTATTGGCAGCATGTTCAGAACCATGTTTCTGTGAATAACTCTTGAACCGTAAGTCACAGACGCTCGCTCTTGGCTACATTCGTTTCAGCTCGTGGCAGCCAGTCTAAAAAACACTATCTTGGACTTCTCTGCATATTTCCAAGGCAAGCTATTGGCAGCATGTTCAGAACCACTGTTTCTGAGGCTAATTCTTGAACCGTAAGTCATATACGCTCGATCTTGGCGGCATTCGTCTCAGCGCCTGGCAATTAGTATAGAAGCACTGTCTTTGACTTCTCTGGATGTTTCCCAGGCGAGCTATTGACAAGTAAATCCTAGACGCTCGATCTTGGTTATTTTCGCTTTCGCGGCTGGCAGCAAAGTTCAGAACCATGTTTCTGTGAATAACTCTTGAACCGTAAGTCACAGACGCTCGCTCTTGGTTGCATTCGCTTCAGCTCGTGGCAGCCAGTCTAAAAAACACTATCTTGGACTTCTCTGGATGTTTCCCAGGCGAGCTATTGGCAGCATGTTCAGAACCATGTTTCTGTGAATAACTCTTGTACCGTAAGTCACAGACGCTCGCTCTTGGCTGCATTAGTTTCAGCTCGTGGCAGCCAGTCTAAAAAACACTATCTTGGACTTCTCTGCATGTTTCCCAGGCGAGCTGTTGGCAGCATGTTAAGAAACCAATGTTTCTGAGGCTAATTCTTGAACCGTAAGTCTTAGAGGCTCGATCTTGGCGGCATTCGTCTCAACGCCTGGCAATTAGTATAGAAGCACTGTCTTTGACTTCTCTGGATGTTTCCCAGGCGAGCGATTGACAACTAAATCCTAGACGCTCGATCTTGGTTATTTTCGCTTTCGCGGCTGGCAGCAAAGTTCAGAACCATGTTTCTGTGAATAACTCTTGAACCGTAAGTCACAGACGCTCGCTCTTGGTTGCATTCGTTTCAGCTCGTGGCAGCCAGTCTAAAAAACACTATCTTGGACTTCTCTGCATGTTTCCCAGGCGAGCTATTGGCAGCATGTTCAGAACCACTGTTTCTGAGGCTAATTCTTGAACCGTAAGTCTTAGACGCTCGATCTTGGCGGCATTCGTCTCAGCGCCTGGCAATTAGTATAGAAGCACTGTCTTTGACTTCTCTGGATGTTTCCCAGGCGAGCTATTGACAAGTAAATCCTAGACGCTCGATCTTGGTTATTTTCGCTTTCACGGCTGGCAGCAAAGTTCAGAACCATGTTTCTGTGAATAACTCTTGAACCGTAAGTCACAGACGCTCGCTCTTGGTTGCATTCGTTTCAGCTCGTGGCAGCCAGTCTAAAAAACACTATCTTGGACTTCTCTGGATGTTTCCCAGGCGAGCTATTGGAAGCATGTTCAGAACCACTGTTTCTGAGGCTAATTCTTGAACCGTAAGTCTTAGACGCTCGATCTTGGCGGCATTCGTCTCAGCGCCTGGCAATTAGTATAGAAGCACTGTCTTTGACTTCTCTGGATGTTTCCCAGGTGAGCTATTGACAAGTAAATCCTAGAAGCTCGATCTTGGTTATTTTCGCTTTCGCGGCTGGCAGCAAAGTTCAGAACCATGTTTCTGTGAATAACTCTTGAACCGTAAGTCACAGACGCTCGCTCTTGGTTGCATTCGCTTCAGCTCGTGGCAGCCAGTCTAAAAAACTCTATCTTGGACTTCTCTGGATGTTTCCCAGGCGAGCTATTGGCAGCATGTTCAGAACCATGTTTCTGTGAATAACTCTTGAACCGTAAGTCACAGACGCTCGCTCTTGGCTGCATTCGTTTCAGCTCGTGGCAGACAGTCTAAAAAACACTATCTTGGACTTCTCGGCATGTTTCCCAGGCGAGCTGTTGGCAGCATGTTCAGAACCACTGTTTCTGAGGCTAATTCTTGAACCGTAAGTCATAGACGCTCGATCTTGGCGGCATTCGTCTCAGCGCCTGGCAATTAGTATAGAAGCACTGTCTTTGACTTCTCTGGATGTTTCCCAGGCGAGTTATTGACAAGTAAATCCTAGACGCTCGATCTTGGTTATTTTCGCTTTCGCGGCTGGCAGCAAAGTTCAGAACCATGTTTCTGTGAATAACTCTTGAACCGTAAGTCACAGACGCTCGCTCTTGGTTGCATTCGTTTCAGCTCGTGGCAGCCAGTCTAAAAAACACTATCTTGGACTTCTCTGGATGTTTCCCAGGCGAGCTATTGGCAGCATGTTCAGAACCATGTTTCTGTGAATAACTCTTGAACCGTAAGTCACAGACGCTCGCTCTTGGCTGCATTGATTTCAGCTCGTGGCAGCCAGTCTAAAAAACACTATCTTGGACTTCTCTGCATGTTTCCCAGGCGAGCTATTGGCAGCATGTTCAGAACCACTGTTTCTGAGGCTAATTCTTGAACCGTAAGTCTTAGACGCTCGATCTTGGCGGCATTCGTCTCAGCGCCTGGCAATTAGTATAGAAGCACTGTCTTTGACTTCTCTGGATGTTTCCCAGGCGAGCTATTGACAAGTAAATCCTAGACGCTCGATCTTGGTTATTTTCGCTTTCACGGCTGGCAGCAAAGTTCAGAACCATGTTTCTGTGAATAACTCTTGAACCGTAAGTCACAGACGCTCGCTCTTGGTTGCATTCGTTTCAGCTCGTGGCAGCCAGTCTAAAAAACACTATCTTGGACTTCTCTGGATGTTTCCCAGGCGAGCTATTGGAAGCATGTTCAGAACCACTGTTTCTGAGGCTAATTCTTGAACCGTAAGTCTTAGACGCTCGATCTTGGCGGCATTCGTCTCAGCGCCTGGCAATTAGTATAGAAGCACTGTCTTTGACTTCTCTGGATGTTTCCCAGGTGAGCTATTGACAAGTAAATCCTAGAAGCTCGATCTTGGTTATTTTCGCTTTCGCGGCTGGCAGCAAAGTTCAGAACCATGTTTCTGTGAATAACTCTTGAACCGTAAGTCACAGACGCTCGCTCTTGGTTGCATTCGCTTCAGCTCGTGGCAGCCAGTCTAAAAAACTCTATCTTGGACTTCTCTGGATGTTTCCCAGGCGAGCTATTGGCAGCATGTTCAGAACCATGTTTCTGTGAATAACTCTTGAACCGTAAGTCACAGACGCTCGCTCTTGGCTGCATTCGTTTCAGCTCGTGGCAGCCAGTCTAAAAAACACTATCTTGGACTTCTCGGCATGTTTCCCAGGCGAGCTGTTGGCAGCATGTTCAGAACCACTGTTTCTGAGGCTAATTCTTGAACCGTAAGTCATAGACGCTCGATCTTGGCGGCATTCGTCTCAGCGCCTGGCAATTAGTATAGAAGCACTGTCTTTGACTTCTCTGGATGTTTCCCAGGCGAGTTATTGACAAGTAAATCCTAGACGCTCGATCTTGGTTATTTTCGCTTTCGCGGCTGGCAGCAAAGTTCAGAACCATGTTTCTGTGAATAACTCTTGAACCGTAAGTCACAGACGCTCGCTCTTGGTTGCATTCGTTTCAGCTCGTGGCAGCCAGTCTAAAAAACACTATCTTGGACTTCTCTGGATGTTTCCCAGGCGAGCTATTGGCAGCATGTTCAGAACCATGTTTCTGTGAATAACTCTTGAACCGTAAGTCACAGACGCTCGCTCTTGGCTGCATTCGTTTCAGCTCGTGGCAGCCAGTCTAAAAAACACTATCTTGGACTTCTCTGCATGTTTCCCAGGCGAGCTATTGGCAGCATGTTCAGAACCATGTTTCTGTGAATAACTCTTGAACCGTAAGTCACAGACGCTCGCTCTTGGCTACATTAGTTTCAGCTCGTGGCAGCCAGTCTAAAAAACACTATCTTGGACTTCTCTGCATATTTTCCAGGCAAGCTATTGGCAGCATGTTCAGAACCACTGTTTCTGAGGCTAATTCTTGAACCGTAAGTCATAGACGCTCGATCTTGGCGGCATTCGTCTCAGCGCCTGGCAATTCGTATAGAAGCACTGTCTTTGACTTCTCTGGATGTTTCCCAGGCAAGCTATTGACAAGTAAATCCTAGACGCTCGATATTGGTTATTTTCGCTTTCGCGGCTGGCAGCAAAGTTCAGAACCATGTTTCTGTGAATAACTCTTGAACCGTAAGTCACAGACGCTCGCTCTTGGTTGCATTAGTTTCAGCTCGTGGCAGCCAGTCTAAAAAACACTATCTTGGACTTCTCTGGATGTTTCCCAGGCAAGCTATTGGCAGCATGTTCAGAACCACTGTTTCTGAGGCTAATTCTTGAACCGTAAGTCTTAGACGCTCGATCTTGGCGGCATTCGTCTCAGCGCCTGGCAATTCGTATAGAAGCACTGCCTTTGACTTCTCTGGATGTTTCCCAGGCAAGCTATTGACAAGTAAATCCTAGACGCTCGATGTTGGTTATTTTCGCTTTCGCGGCTGGCAGCAAAGTTCAGAACCATGTTTCTGTGAATAACTCTTGAACCGTAAGTCACAGACGCTCGCTCTTGGTTGCATTCGTTTCATCTCGTGGCAGCCAGTCTAAAAAACACTATCTTGGACTTCTCTAGATGTTTCCCAGGCGAGCTATTGGCAGCATTTTCAGAACCATGTTTCTGTGAATAACTCTTGAACCGTAAGTCACAGACGCTCGCTCTTGGTTGCATTCGTTTCAGCTCGTGGCAGCCAGTCTAAAAAACACTATCTTGGACTTCTCTGGATGTTTCCCAGGCGAGCTATTGGCAGCATGTTCAGAACCACTGTTTCTGAGGCTAATTCTTGAACCGTAAGTCATAGACGCTCGATCTTGGCGGCATTCGTCTCAGCGCCTGGCAATTAGTATAGAAGCACTGTCTTTGACTTCTCTGGATGTTTCCCAGGCGAGCTATTGACAAGTAAATCCTAGACGCTCGATCTTGGTTATTTTCGCTTTTGCGGCTGGCAGGAAAGTTCAGAACCATGCTTCTGTGAATAACTCTTGAACCGTAAGTCACAGACGCTCGCTCTTGGCTGCATTCGTTTCAGCTCGTGGCTGCCAGTCTAAAAAACACTATCTTGGACTGCTCTGGATGTTTCCCAGGCGAGCTATTGGCAGCATGTTCAGAACCACTGTTTCTGAGGCTAATTCTTGAACCGTAAGTCATAGACGCTCGATCTTGGCGGAATTCGTCTCAGCGCCTGGCAATTAGTATAGAAGCACTGTCTTTGACTTCTCTGGATGTTTCCCAGGCGAGCTATTGACAAGTAAATCCTAGACGCTCGATCTTGGTTATTTTCGCTTTCGCGGCTGGCAGCAAAGTTCAGAACCATGTTTCTGTGAATAACTCTTGAACCGTAAGTCACAGACGCTCGCTCTTGGTTGCATTCGTTTCAGCTCGTGGCAGCCAGTCTAAAAAACACTATCTTGGACTTCTCTGGATGTTTCCCAGGCGAGCTATTGGCAGCATGTTCAGAACCACTGTTTCTGAGGCTAATTCTTGAACCGTAAGTCATAGACGCTTGATCTTGGCGGCATTCGTCTCAGCGCCTGGCAATTAGTATAGAAGCACTATCTTTGACTTCTCTGGATGTTTCCCAGGCGAGCTATTGACAAGTAAATCCTAGACGCTCGATCTTGGTTATTTTCGCTTTTGCGGCTGGCAGCAAAGTTCAGAACCATGCTTCTGTGAATAACTCTTGAACCGTAAGTCACAGACGCTCGCTCTTGGCTGCATTCGTTTCAGCTCGTGGCTGCCAGTCTAAAAAACACTATCTTGGACTGCTCTGGATGTTTCCCAGGCGAGCTATTGGCAGCATGTTCAGAACCACTGTTTCTGAGGCTAATTCTTGAACCATAAGTCATAGACGCTCGATATTGGCGGCATTCTTCTCAGCGCCTGGCAATTAGTATAGAAGCACTGTCTTTGACTTCTCTGGATGTTTCCCTGGCGAGTTATTGACAAGTAAATCCTAGACGCTCGATCTTGGTTATTTTCGCTTTCGCGGCTGGCAGCAAAGTTCAGAACCATGTTTCTGTGAATAACTCTTGAACCGTAAGTCACAGACGCTCGCTCTTGGTTGCATTCGTTTCAGCTCGTGGCAGCCAGTCTAAAAAACACTATCTTGGACTTCTCTAGGTGTTTCCCAGGCGCGCTATTGGCAGCATTTTCAGAACCATGTTTCTGTGAATAACTCTTGAACCGTAAGTCACAGACGCTCGCTCTTGGCTGCATTGATTTCAGCTCGTGGCAGCCAGTCTAAAAAACACTATCTTGGACTTCTCTGCATGTTTCCCAGGCGAGCTATTGGCAGCATGTTCAGAACCACTGTTTCTGAGGCTAATTCTTGAACCGTAAGACTTAGACGCTCGATCTTGGCGGCATTCGTCTCAGCGCCTGGCAATTAGTATAGAAGCACTGTCTTTGACTTCTCTGGATGTTTCCCAGTCGAGCTATTAACAAGTAAATCCTAGACGCTCGATCTTGGTTATTTTCGCTTTTGCGGCTGGCAGCAAAGTTCAGAACCATGTTTCTGTGAACAACTCTTGAACCGTAAGTCACAGACGCTCGCTCTTGGTTGCATTAGTTTCAGCTCGTGGCAGCCAGTCTAAAAAACACTATCTTGGACTTCTCTGGATGTTTCCCAAGCGAGCTATTGGCAGCATGTTCAGAACCATGTTTCTGTAAATAACTCTTGAACCGTAAGTCACAGACGCTCGCTCTTGGCTACATTCGTTTCAGCTCGTGGCAGCCAGTCTAAAAAACACTATCTTGGACTTCTCTGCATATTTCCCAGGCAAGCTATTGGCAGCATGTTCAGAACCACTGTTTCTGAGGCTAATTCTTGAACCGTAAGTCTTAGACGCTCGATCTTGGCGGCATTCGTCTCAGCGCCTGGCAATTAGTATAGAAGCACTCTCTTTGACTTCTCTGGATGTTTCCCAGGCGAGCTATTGACAAGTAAATCCTAGACGCTCGATGTTGGTTATTTTCGCTTTCGCGGCTGGCAGCAAAGTTCAGAACTATGTTTCTGTGAATAACTCTTGAACCGTAAGTCACAGACGCTCGCTCTTGGTTGCATTCGTTTCAGCTCGTGACAGCCAGTCTAAAAAATACTATCTTGGACTTCTCTGGATGTTTCCCAGGCGAGCTATTGGCAGCATGTTCAGAACCATGTTTCTGTGAATAACTCTTGAACCGTAAGTCACAGACGCTCGCTCTTGGCTGCATTCGTTTCAGCTCGTGGCAGCCAGTCTAAAAAACACTATCTTGGACTTCTCTGGATGTTTCCCAGGCGAGCTATTGACAAGTAAATCCTAGACGCTCGATCTTGGTTATTTTCGCTTTCGCGGCTGGCAGCAAAGTTCAGAACCATTTTTCTGTGAATAACTCTTGAACCGTAAGTCACAGACGCTCGTGCTTGGTTGCATTTGTTTCAGCTCGTGGCAGCCAGTCTAAAATACACTATCTTGGACTTCTCTGGATGTTTCCCAGGCGAGCTATTGGCAGCATGTTCAGAACCACTGTTTCTGAGGCTAATTCTTGAACCGTAAGTCATAGACGCTCGATCTTGGCGGCATTCGTCTCAGCGCCTGGCAATTAGTATAGAAGCACTGTCTTTGGCTTCTCTGGATGTTTCCCAGGCGAGCTATTGACAAGTAAATCCTAGACGCTCGATCTTGGTTATTTTCGCTTTTGCGGCTGGCAGCAAAGTTCAGAACCATGCTTCTGTGAATAACTCTTGAACCGTAAGTCACAGACGCTCGCTCTTGGCTGCATTCGTTTCAGCTCGTGGCTGCCAGTCTAAAAAACACTATCTTGGACTGCTCTGGATGTTTCCCAGGCGAGCTATTGGCAGCATGTTCAGAACCACTGTTTCTGAGGCTAATTCTTGAACCATAAGTCATAGATGCACGATATTGGCGGCATTCGTCTCAGCGCCTGGCAATTAGTATAGAAGCACTGTCTTTGACTTCTCTGGATGTTTCCCAGGCGAGCTATTGACAAGTAAATCCTAGACGCTCGATCTTGGTTATTTTCGCTTTTGCGGCTGGCAGCAAAGTTCAGAACCATGCTTCTGTGAATAACTCTTGAACCGTAAGTCACAGACGCTCGCTCTTGGCTGCATTCGTTTCAGCTCGTGGCTGCCAGTCTAAAAAACACTGTCTTGGACTGCTCTGGATGTTTCCCAGGCGAGCTATTGGCAGCATGTTCAGAACCACTGTTTCTGAGGCTAATTCTTGAACCATAAGTCATAGACGCTCGATATTGGCGGCATTCGTCTCAGCGCCTGGCAATTAGTATAGAAGCACTGTCTTTGACTTCTCTGGATGTTTCCCATGCGAGTTATTGACAAGTAAATCCTAGACGCTCGATCTTGGTTATTTTCGCTTTCGCGGCTGGCAGCAAAGTTCAGAACCATGTTTCTGTGAATAACTCTTGAACCGTAAGTCACAGACGCTCGCTCTTGGTTGCATTCGTTTCAGCTCGTGGCAGCCAGTCTAAAAAACACTATCTTGGACTTCTCTAGGTGTTTCCCAGGCGAGCTATTGGCAGCATTTTAAGAACCATGTTTCTGTGAATAACTCTTGAACCGTAAGTCACAGACGCTCGCTCTTGGCTGCATTGATTTCAGCTCGTGGCAGCCAGTCTAAAAACACTATCTTGGACTTCTCTGCATGTTTCCCAGGCGAGCTATTGGCAGCATGTTCAGAACCACTGTTTCTGAGGCTAATTCTTGAACCGTAAGTCTTAGACGCTCGATCTTGGCGGCATTCGTCTCAGCGCCTGGCAATTAGTATAGAAGCACTGTCTTTGACTTCTCTGGATGTTTCCCAGGCGAGCGATTAACAAGTAAATCCTAGACGCTCGATCTTGGTTATTTTCGCTTTTGCGGCTGGCAGCAAAGTTCAGAACCATGTTTCTGTGAACAACTCTTGAACCGTAAGTCACAGACGCTCGCTCTTGGTTGCATTAGTTTCAGCTCGTGGCAGCCAGTCTAAAAAACACTATCTTGGACTTCTCTGGATGTTTCCCAGGCGAGCTATTTGCAGCATGTTCAGAACCATTTTTCTGTAAATAACTCTTGAACCGTAAGTCACAGACGCTCGCTCTTGGCTACATTCGTTTCAGCTCGTGGCAGCCAGTCTAAAAAACACTATCTTGGACTTCTCTGCATATTTCCCAGGCAAGCTATTGGCAGCATGTTCAGAACCACTGTTTCTGAGGCTAATTCTTGAACCGTAAGTCTTAGACGCTCGATCTTGGCGGCATTCGTCTCAGCGCCTGGCAATTAGTATAGAAGCACTCTCTTTGACTTCTCTGGATGTTTCCCAGGCGAGCTATTGACAAGTAAATCCTAGACGCTCGATCTTGGTTATTTTCGCTTTCGCGGCTGGCAGCAAAGTTCAGAACTATGTTTCTGTGAATAACTCTTGAACCGTAAGTCACAGACGCTCGCTCTTGGTTGCATTCGTTTCAGCTCGTGGCAGCCAGTCTAAAAAATACTATCTTGGACTTCTCTGGATGTTTCCCAGGCGAGCTATTGGCAGCATGTTCAGAACCATGTTTCTGTGAATAACTCTTGAACCGTAAGTCACAGACGCTCGCTCTTGGCTGCATTCGTTTCAGCTCGTGGCAGCCAGTCTAAAAAACACTATCTTGGACTTCTCTGCATGTTTCCCAGGCGAGCTATTGGCAGCATGTTCAGAACCACTGTTTCTGAGGCTAATTCTTGAACCGTAAGTCATAGACGCTCGATCTTGGCGGAATTCGTCTCAGCGCCTGGCAATTAGTATAGAAGCACTGTCTTTGACTTCTCTGGATGTTTCCCAGGCGAGCTATTGACAAGTAAATCCTAGACGCTCGATCTTGGTTATTTTCGCTTTCGCGGCTGGCAGCAAAGTTCAGAACCATGTTTCTGTGAATAACTCTTGAACCGTAAGTCACAGACGCTCGCTCTGGGTTGCATTCTTTTCAGCTCGTGGCAGCCAGTCTAAAAAACACTATCTTGGACTTCTCTGGATGTTTCCCAGGCGAGCTATTGGCAGCATGTTCAGAACCACTGTTTCTGAGGCTAATTCTTGAACCGTAAGTCATAGACGCTCGATCTTGGCGGCATTCGTCTCAGCGCCTGGCAATTAGTATAGAAGCACTGTCTTTGACTTCTCTGGATGTTTCCCAGGCGAGCTATTGACAAGTAAATCCTAGACGCTCGATCTTGGTTATTTTCGCTTTCGCGGCTGGCAGCAAAGTTCAGAACCATGTTTCTGTGAATAACTCTTGAACCGTAAGTCACAGACGCTCGTGCTTGGTTGCATTTGTTTCAGCTCGTGGCAGCCAGTCTAAAATACACTATCTTGGACTTCTCTGGATGTTTCCCAGGCGAGCTATTGGCAGCATGTTCAGAACCACTGTTTCTGAGGCTAATTCTTGAACCGTAAGTCATAGACGCTCGATCTTGGCGGCATTCGTCTCAGCGTCTGGCAATTAGTATAGAAGCACTGTCTTTGACTTCTCTGGATGTTTCCCAGGCGAGCTATTGACAAGTAAATCCTAGACGCTCGATCTTGGTTATTTTCGCTTTTGCGGCTGGCAGCAAAGTTCAGAACCATGCTTCTTTGAATAACTCTTGAACCGTAAGTCACAGACGCTCGCTCTTGGCTGCATTCGTTTCAGCTCGTGGCTGCCAGTCTAAAAAACACTATCTTGGACTGCTCTGGATGTTTCCCAGGCGAGCTATTGGCAGCATGTTCAGAACCACTGTTTCTGAGGCTAATTCTTGAACCATAAGTCATAGACGCTCGATATTGGCGGCATTCGTCTCAGCGCCTGGCAATTAGTATAGAAGCACTGTCTTTGACTTCTCTGGATGTTTCCCAGGCGAGCTATTGACAAGTAAATCCTAGACGCTCGATCTTGGTTATTTTCGCTTTCGCGGTTGGCAGCAAAGTTCAGAACCATGTTTCTGTGAATAACTCTTGAACCGTAAGTCACAGACGCTCGCTCTGGGTTGCATTCTTTTCAGCTCGTGGCAGCCAGTCTAAAAAACACTATCTTGGACTTCTCTGGATGTTTCCCAGGCGAGCTATTGGCAGCATGTTCAGAACCACTGTTTCTGAGGCTAATTCTTGAACCGTAAGTCATAGACGCTCGATCTTGGCGGCATTCGTCTCAGCGCCTGGCAATTAGTATAGAAGCACTGTCTTTGACTTCTCTGGATGTTTCCCAGGCGAGCTATTGACAAGTAAATCCTAGACGCTCGATCTTGGTTATTTTCGCTTTCGCGGCTGGCAGCAAAGTTCAGAACCATGTTTCTGTGAATAACTCTTGAACCGTAAGTCACAGACGCTCGCTCTTGGTTGCATTCGTTTCAGCTCGTGGCAGCCAATCTAAAATACACTATCTTGGACTTCTCTGGATGTTTCCCAGGTGAGCTATTGGCAGCATGTTCAGAACCACTGTTTCTGAGGCTAATTCTTGAACCATAAGTCATAGATGCTCGATCTTGGCGGTATTCGTCTCAGCGCCTGGCAATTAGTATAGAAGCACTGTCTTTGACTTATCTGGATGTTTCCCAGGCGAGCTATTGACAAGTAAATCCTAGACGCTCGATCTTGGTTATTTTCGCTTTCGCGGTTGGCAGCAAAGTTCAGAACCATGTTTCTGTGAATAACTCTTGAACCGTAAGTCACAGACGCTCGCTCTTGGTTGCATTCGTTTCAGCTCGTGGCAGCCAGTCTAAAAAACACTATCTTGGACTTCTCTAGGTGTTTCCCAGGCGAGCTATTGGCAGCATTTTCAGAACCATGTTTCTGTGAATAACTCTTGAACCGTAAGTCACAGACGCTCGCTCTTGGCTGCATTGATTTCAGCTCGTGGCAGCCAGTCTAAAAAACACTATCTTGGACTTCTCTGCATGTTTCCCAGGCGAGCTATTGGCAGCATGTTCAGAACCACTGTTTCTGAGGCAAATTCTTGAACCGTAAGTCTTAGACGCTCGATCTTGGCGGCATTCGTCTCAGCGCCTGGCAATTAGTATAGAAGCACTGTCTTTGACTTCTCTGGATGTTTCCCAGGCGAGCTATTAACAAGTAAATCCTAGACGCTCGATCTTGGTTATTTTCGCTTTTGCGGCTGGCAGCAAAGTTCAGAACCATGTTTCTGTGAACAACTCTTGAACCGTAAGTCACAGACGCTCGCTCTTGGTTGCATTAGTTTCAGCTCGTGGCAACCAGTCTAAAAAACACTATCTTGGACTTCTCTGGATGTTTCCCAGGCGAGCTATTGGCAGCATGTTCAGAACCATGTTTCTGTAAATAACTCTTGAACCGTAAGTCACAGACGCTCGCTCTTGGCTACATTCGTTTCAGCTCGTGGCAGCCAGTCTAAAAAACACTATCTTGGACTTCTCTGCATATTTCCCAGGCAAGCTATTGGCAGCATGTTCAGAACCACTGTTTCTGAGGCTAATTCTTGAACCGTAAGTCTTAGACGCTCGATCTTGGCGGCATTCGTCTCAGCGCCTGGCAATTAGTATAGAAGCACTCTCTTTGACTTCTCTGGATGTTTCCCAGGCGAGCTATTGACAAGTAAATCCTAGACGCTCGATCTTGGTTATTTTCGCTTTCGCGGCTGGCAGCAAAGTTCAGAACCATGTTTCTGTGAATAACTCTTGAACCGTAAGTCACAGACGCTCGCTCTTGGTTGCATTCGTTTCAGCTCGTGGCAGCCAGTCTAAAAAACACTATCTTGGACTTCTCTGGATGTTTCATAGGCGAGCTATTGGCAGAATGTTCAGAACCACTGTTTCTGAGGCTAATTCTTGAACCGTAAGTCATAGACGCTCGATCTTGGCGGAATTCGTCTCAGCGCCTGGCAATTAGTATAGAAACACTGTCTTTGACTTCTCTGGATGTTTCCCAGGCGAGCTATTGACAAGTAAATCCTAGACGCTCGATCTTGGTTATTTTCGCTTTCGCGGCTGGCAGCAAAGTTCAGAACCATGTTTCTGTGAATAACTCTTGAACCGTAAGTCACAGACGCTCGTGCTTGGTTGCATTTGTTTCAGCTCGTGGCAGCCAGTCTAAAATACACTATCTTGGACTTCTCTGGATGTTTCCCAGGCGAGCTATTGGCAGCATGTTCAGAACCACTGTTTCTGAGGCTAATTCTTGAACCGTAAGTCATAGACGCTCGATCTTGGCGGCATTCGTCTCAGCGCCTGGCAATTAGTATAGAAGCACTGTCTTTGACTTCTCTGGATGTTTCCCAGGCGAGCTATTGACAAGTAAATCCTAGACGCTCGATCTTGGTTATTTTCGCTTTTGCGGCTGGCAGCAAAGTTCAGAACCATGCTTCTGTGAATAACTCTTGAACCGTAAGTCACAGACGCTCGCTCTTGGCTGCATTTGTTTCAGCTCGTGGCTGCCAGTCTAAAAAACACTATCTTGGACTGCTCTGGATGTTTCCCAGGCGAGCTATTGGCAGCATGTTCAGAACCACTGTTTCTGAGGCTAATTCTTGAACCATAAGTCATAGACGCTCGATATTGGCGGCATTCGTCTCAGCGCCTGGCAATTAGTATAGAAGCACTGTCTTTGACTTCTCTGGATGTTTCCCTGGCGAGTTATTGACAAGTAAATCCTAGACGCTCGATCTTGGTTATTTTCGCTTTCGCGGCTGGCAGCAAAGTTCAGAACCATGTTTCTGTGAATAACTCTTGAACCGTAAGTCACAGACGCTCGCTCTTGGTTGCATTTGTTTCAGCTCGTGGCAGCCAGTCTAAAATACACTATCTTGGACTTCTCTGGATGTTTCCCAGGCGAGCTATTGGCAGCATGTTCAGAACCACTGTTTCTGAGGCTAATTCTTGAACCGTAAGTCATAGACGCTCGATCTTGGCGGCATTCGTCTCAGCGCCTGGCAATTAGTATAGAAGCACTGTCTTTGACTTCTCTGGATGTTTCCCAGGCGAGCTATTGACAAGTAAATCCTAGACGCTCGATCTTGGTTATTTTCGCTTTTGCGGCTGGCAGCAAAGTTCAGAACCATGCTTCTGTGAATAACTCTTGAACCGTAAGTCACAGACGCTCGCTCTTGGCTGCATTTGTTTCAGCTCGTGGCTGCCAGTCTAAAAAACACTATCTTGGACTGCTCTGGATGTTTCCCAGGCGAGCTATTGGCAGCATGTTCAGAACCACTGTTTCTGAGGCTAATTCTTGAACCATAAGTCATAGACGCTCGATATTGGCGGCATTCGTCTCAGCGCCTGGCAATTAGTATAGAAGCACTGTCTTTGACTTCTCTGGATGTTTCCCTGGCGAGTTATTGACAAGTAAATCCTAGACGCTCGATCTTGGTTATTTTCGCTTTCGCGGCTGGCAGCAAAGTTCAGAACCATGTTTCTGTGAATAACTCTTGAACCGTAAGTCACAGACGCTCGCTCTTGGTTGCATTTGTTTCAGCTCGTGGCAGCCAGTCTAAAAAACACTATCTTGGACTTCTCTGGATGTTTTCCAGGCGAGCTATTGGCAGCATGTTCAGAACCACTGTTTCTGAGGCTAATTCTTGAACCGTAAGTCATAGATGCTCGATCTTGGCGGCATTCGTCTCAGCGCCTGGCAATTAGTATAGAAGCACTGTCTTTGACTTCTCTGGATGTTTCCCAGGCGAGCTATTGACAAGTAAATCCTAGACGCTCGATCTTGGTTATTTTCGCTTTCGCGGTTGGCAGCAAAGTTCAGAACCATGTTTCTGTGAATAACTCTTGAACCGTAAGTCACAGACGCTCGCTCTGGGTTGCATTCTTTTCAGCTCGTGGCAGCCAGTCTAAAAAACACTATCTTGGACTTCTCTGGATGTTTCCAGGCGAGCTATTGGCAGCATGTTCAGAACCACTGTTTCTGAGGCTAATTCTTGAACCGTAAGTCATAGACGCTCGATCTTGGCGGCATTCGTCTCAGCGCCTGGCAATTAGTATAGAAGCACTGTCTTTGACTTCTCTGGATGTTTCCCAGGCGAGCTATTGACAAGTAAATCCTAGACGCTCGATCTTGGTTATTTTCGCTTTCGCGGCTGGCAGCAAAGTTCAGAACCATGTTTCTGTGAATAACTCTTGAACCGTAAGTCACAGACGCTCGCTCTTGGTTGCATTCGTTTCAGCTCGTGGCAGCCAATCTAAAATACACTATCTTGGACTTCTCTGGATGTTTCCCAGGCGAGCTATTGGCAGCATGTTCAGAACCACTGTTTCTGAGGCTAATTCTTGAACCGTAAGTCATAGACGCTCGATCTTGGCGGCATTCGTCTCAGCGTCTGGCAATTAGTATAGAAGCACTGTCTTTGACTTCTCTGGATGTTTCCCAGGCGAGCTATTGACAAGTAAATCCTAGACGCTCGATCTTGGTTATTTTCGCTTTTGCGGCTGGCAGCAAAGTTCAGAACCATGCTTCTTTGAATAACTCTTGAACCGTAAGTCACAGACGCTCGCTCTTGGCTGCATTCGTTTCAGCTCGTGGCTGCCAGTCTAAAAAACACTATCTTGGACTGCTCTGGATGTTTCCCAGGCGAGCTATTGGCAGCATGTTCAGAACCACTGTTTCTGAGGCTAATTCTTGAACCATAAGTCATAGACGCTCGATATTGGCGGCATTCGTCTCAGCGCCTGGCAATTAGTATAGAAGCACTGTCTTTGACTTCTCTGGATGTTTCCCAGGCGAGCTATTGACAAGTAAATCCTAGACGCTCGATCTTGGTTATTTTCGCTTTCGCGGTTGGCAGCAAAGTTCAGAACCATGTTTCTGTGAATAACTCTTGAACCGTAAGTCACAGACGCTCGCTCTGGGTTGCATTCTTTTCAGCTCGTGGCAGCCAGTCTAAAAAACACTATCTTGGACTTCTCTGGATGTTTCCCAGGCGAGCTATTGGCAGCATGTTCAGAACCACTGTTTCTGAGGCTAATTCTTGAACCGTAAGTCATAGACGCTCGATCTTGGCGGCATTCGTCTCAGCGCCTGGCAATTAGTATAGAAGCACTGTCTTTGACTTCTCTGGATGTTTCCCAGGCGAGCTATTGACAAGTAAATCCTAGACGCTCGATCTTGGTTATTTTCGCTTTCGCGGCTGGCAGCAAAGTTCAGAACCATGTTTCTGTGAATAACTCTTGAACCGTAAGTCACAGACGCTCGCTCTTGGTTGCATTCGTTTCAGCTCGTGGCAGCCAATCTAAAATACACTATCTTGGACTTCTCTGGATGTTTCCCAGGTGAGCTATTGGCAGCATGTTCAGAACCACTGTTTCTGAGGCTAATTCTTGAACCATAAGTCATAGATGCTCGATCTTGGCGGTATTCGTCTCAGCGCCTGGCAATTAGTATAGAAGCACTGTCTTTGACTTATCTGGATGTTTCCCAGGCGAGCTATTGACAAGTAAATCCTAGACGCTCGATCTTGGTTATTTTCGCTTTCGCGGTTGGCAGCAAAGTTCAGAACCATGTTTCTGTGAATAACTCTTGAACCGTAAGTCACAGACGCTCGCTCTTGGTTGCATTCGTTTCAGCTCGTGGCAGCCAGTCTAAAAAACACTATCTTGGACTTCTCTAGGTGTTTCCCAGGCGAGCTATTGGCAGCATTTTTCAGAACCATGTTTCTGTGAATAACTCTTGAACCGTAAGTCACAGACGCTCGCTCTTGGCTGCATTGATTTCAGCTCGTGGCAGCCAGTCTAAAAAACACTATCTTGGACTTCTCTGCATGTTTCCCAGGCGAGCTATTGGCAGCATGTTCAGAACCACTGTTTCTGAGGCAAATTCTTGAACCGTAAGTCTTAGACGCTCGATCTTGGCGGCATTCGTCTCAGCGCCTGGCAATTAGTATAGAAGCACTGTCTTTGACTTCTCTGGATGTTTCCCAGGCGAGCTATTAACAAGTAAATCCTAGACGCTCGATCTTGGTTATTTTCGCTTTCGCGGCTGGCAGCAAAGTTCAGAACCATGTTTCTGTGAATAACTCTTGAACCGTAAGTCACAGACGCTCGCTCTTGGTTGCATTCGTTTCAGCTCGTGGCAGCCAGTCTAAAAAACACTATCTTGGACTTCTCTGGATGTTTCATAGGCGAGCTATTGGCAGAATGTTCAGAACCACTGTTTCTGAGGCTAATTCTTGAACCGTAAGTCATAGACGCTCGATCTTGGCGGAATTCGTCTCAGCGCCTGGCAATTAGTATAGAAACACTGTCTTTGACTTCTCTGGATGTTTCCCAGGCGAGCTATTGACAAGTAAATCCTAGACGCTCGATCTTGGTTATTTTCGCTTTCGCGGCTGGCAGCAAAGTTCAGAACCATGTTTCTGTGAATAACTCTTGAACCGTAAGTCACAGACGCTCGTGCTTGGTTGCATTTGTTTCAGCTCGTGGCAGCCAGTCTAAAATACACTATCTTGGACTTCTCTGGATGTTTCCCAGGCGAGCTATTGGCAGCATGTTCAGAACCACTGTTTCTGAGGCTAATTCTTGAACCGTAAGTCATAGACGCTCGATCTTGGCGGCATTCGTCTCAGCGCCTGGCAATTAGTATAGAAGCACTGTCTTTGACTTCTCTGGATGTTTCCCAGGCGAGCTATTGACAAGTAAATCCTAGACGCTCGATCTTGGTTATTTTCGCTTTTGCGGCTGGCAGCAAAGTTCAGAACCATGCTTCTGTGAATAACTCTTGAACCGTAAGTCACAGACGCTCGCTCTTGGCTGCATTTGTTTCAGCTCGTGGCTGCCAGTCTAAAAAACACTATCTTGGACTGCTCTGGATGTTTCCCAGGCGAGCTATTGGCAGCATGTTCAGAACCACTGTTTCTGAGGCTAATTCTTGAACCATAAGTCATAGACGCTCGATATTGGCGGCATTCGTCTCAGCGCCTGGCAATTAGTATAGAAGCACTGTCTTTGACTTCTCTGGATGTTTCCCTGGCGAGTTATTGACAAGTAAATCCTAGACGCTCGATCTTGGTTATTTTCGCTTTCGCGGCTGGCAGCAAAGTTCAGAACCATGTTTCTGTGAATAACTCTTGAACCGTAAGTCACAGACGCTCGCTCTTGGTTGCATTTGTTTCAGCTCGTGGCAGCCAGTCTAAAAACACTATCTTGGACTTCTCTGGATGTTTTCCAGGCGAGCTATTGGCAGCATGTTCAGAACCACTGTTTCTGAGGCTAATTCTTGAACCGTAAGTCATAGATGCTCGATCTTGGCGGCATTCGTCTCAGCGCCTGGCAATTAGTATAGAAGCACTGTCTTTGACTTCTCTGGATGTTTCCCAGGCGAGCTATTGACAAGTAAATCCTAGACACTCGATCTTGGTTATTTTCGCTTTCGCGGTTGGCAGCAAAGTTCAGAACCATGTTTCTGTGAATAACTCTTGAACCGTAAGTCACAGACGCTCGCTCTGGGTTGCATTCTTTTCAGCTCGTGGCAGCCAGTCTAAAAAACACTATCTTGGACTTCTCTGGATGTTTCCCAGGCGAGCTATTGGCAGCATGTTCAGAACCACTGTTTCTGAGGCTAATTCTTGAACCGTAAGTCATAGACGCTCGATCTTGGCGGCATTCGTCTCAGCGCCTGGCAATTAGTATAGAAGCACTGTCTTTGACTTCTCTGGATGTTTCCCAGGCGAGCTATTGACAAGTAAATCCTAGACGCTCGATCTTGGTTATTTTCGCTTTCGCGGCTGGCAGCAAAGTTCAGAACCATGTTTCTGTGAATAACTCTTGAACCGTAAGTCACAGACGCTCGCTCTTGGTTGCATTTGTTTCAGCTCGTGGCAGCCAGTCTAAAAAACACTATCTTGGACTTCTCTGGATGTTTCCCAGGCGAGCTATTGGCAGCATGTTCAGAACCACTGTTTCTGAGGCTAATTCTTGAACTGTAAGTCATAGACGCTCGATCTTGGCGGCATTCGTCTCAGCGCCTGGCAATTAGTATAGAAGCACTGTCTTTGACTTCTCTGGATGTTTCCCAGGCGAGCTATTGACAAGTAAATCCTAGACGCTCGATCTTGGTTATTTTCGCTTTCGCGGCTGGCAGCAAAGTTCAGAACCATGTTTCTGTGAATAACTCTTGAACCGTAAGTCACAGACGCTCGCTCTTGGTTGCATTCGTTTCAGCTCGTGGCAGCCAATCTAAAATACACTATCTTGGACTTCTCTGGATGTTTCCCAGGCGAGCTATTGGCAGCATGTTCAGAACCACTGTTTCTGAGGCTAATTCTTGAACCATAAGTCATAGATGCTCGATCTTGGCGGTATTCGTCTCAGCGCCTGGCAATTAGTATAGAAGCACTGTCTTTGACTTCTCTGGATGTTTCCCAGGCGAGCTATTGACAAGTAAATCCTAGACGCTCGATCTTGGTTATTTTCGCTTTCGCGGCTGGCAGCAAAGTTCAGAACCATGTTTCTGTGAATAACTCTTGAACCGTAAGTCACAGACGCTCGCTCTTGGCTGCATTCGTTTCAGCTCGTGGCAGCCAGTCTAAAAAACACTATCTTGGACTTCTCTGGATGTTTCCTAGGCGAGCTATTGGCAGCATGTTCAGAACCACTGTTTCTGAGGCTAAGGGTATGTTCACACGGCCTATTTACGGACGTAATTCGGGCGTTATTGCCCCGAATTACGTCTGAAAATAGCGCCTCAATAGCGCTGACAAACATCTGCCCATTGAAAGCAATGGGCAGACGTTTGTCTGTTCACACGAGGCGTATATTTACGCGCCGCTGTCAAATGACGGCGCGTAAATAGACGCCCGCGTAGAAGAAGTGACCTGTCACTTCTTTGGCCGTAATTGGAGCCGCTATTCATTGACTCCAATGAATAGCAGCGCTAATTACGGCCGTAATTGACGCGGCGTTCAAGCGCCTGCACATGCCGCTACGGCTGAAATTACGGGGATGTTTTCAGGCTGAAACATCCCCGTAATTTCAGCCGTTACGGACCCCCGCCGTGTGAACATACCCTAATTCTTGAACCGTAAGTCATAGACGCTCGATCTTGGCGGCATTCGTCTCAGCGCCTGGCAATTAGTATAGAAGCACTGTCTTTGACTTCTCTGGATGTTTCCCAGGCGAGCTATTGACAAGTAAATCCTAGACGCTCGATCTTGGTTATTTTCGCTTTCGCGGTTGGCAGCAAAGTTCAGAACCATGTTTCTGTGAATAACTCTTGAACCGTAAGTCACAGACGCTCGCTCTGGGTTGCATTCGTTTCAGCTCGTGGCAGCCAGTCTAAAAAACACTATCTTGGACTTCTCTGGATGTTTCCCAGGCGAGCTATTGGCAGCATGTTCAGAACCACTGTTTCTGAGGCTAATTCTTGAACCGTAAGTCATAGACGCTCGATCTTGGCGGCATTCGTCTCAGCGCCTGGCAATTAGTATAGAAGCACTGTCTTTGACTTCTCTGGATGTTTCCCAGGCGAGCTATTGACAAGTAAATCCTAGACGTTCGATCTTGGTTATTTTCGCTTTCGCGGCTGGCAGCAAAGTTCAGAACCATGTTTCTGTGAATAACTCTTGAACCGTAAGTCACAGACGCTCGCTCTTGGTTGCATTCGTTTCAGCTCGTGGCAGCCAATCTAAAATACACTATCTTGGACTTCTCTGGATGTTTCCCAGGCGAGCTATTGGCAGCATGTTCAGAACCACTGTTTCTGAGGCTAATTCTTGAACCGTAAGTCATAGACGCTCGATCTTGGCGGCATTCGTCTCAGCGCCTGGCAATTAGTATAGAAGCACTGTCTTTGACTTCTCTGGATGTTTCCCAGGCGAGCTATTGACAAGTAAATCCTAGACGTTCGATCTTGGTTATTTTCGCTTTCGCGGCTGGCAGCAAAGTTCAGAACCATGTTTCTGTGAATAACTCTTGAACCGTAAGTCACAGACGCTCGCTCTTGGTTGCATTCGTTTCAGCTCGTGGCAGCCAATCTAAAATACACTATCTTGGACTTCTCTGGATGTTTCCCAGGCGAGCTATTGGCAGCATGTTCAGAACCACTGTTTCTGAGGCTAATTCTTGAACCATAAGTCATAGATGCTCGATCTTGGCGGTATTCGTCTCAGCGCCTGGCAATTAGTATAGAAGCACTGTCTTTGACTTCTCTGGATGTTTCCCAGGCGAGCTATTGACAAGTAAATCCTAGACGCTCGATCTTGGTTATTTTCGCTTTCGCGGCTGGCAGCAAAGTTCAGAACCATGTTTCTGTGAATAACTCTTGAACCGTAAGTCACAGACGCTCGCTCTTGGCTGCATTCGTTTCAGCTCGTGGCAGCCAGTCTAAAAAACACTATCTTGGACTTCTCTGGATGTTTCCCAGGCGAGCTATTGGCAGCATGTTTAGAACCACTGTTTCTGAGGCTAATTCTTGTACCGTAAGTCATAGATGCTCGATCTTGGCGGCATTCGTCTCAGCGCCTGGCAATTAGTATAGAAGCACTGTCTTTGACTTCTCTGGATGTTTCCCAGGCGAGCTATTGACAAGTAAATCCTAGACGCTCGATCTTGGTTATTTTCGCTTTTGCGGCTGGCAGCAAAGTTCAGAACCATGCTTCTGTGAATAACTCTTGAACCGTAAGTCACAGACGCTCGCTCTTGGCTGCATTCGTTTCAGCTCGTGGCAGCCAGTCTAAAAAACACTATCTTGGACTTCTCTGGATGTTTCCCAGGCGAGCTATTGGCAGCATGTTTAGAACCACTGTTTCTGAGGCTAATTCTTGTACCGTAAGTCATAGACGCTCGATCTTGGCGGCATTCGTCTCAGCGCCTGGCAATTAGTATAGAAGCACTCTCTTTGACTTCTCTGGATGTTTCCCAGGCGAGCTATTGACAAGTAAATCCTAGACGCTCGATCTTGGTTATTTTCGCTTTCGCGGCTGGCAGCAAAGTTCAGAACTATGTTTCTGTGAATAACTCTTGAACCGTAAGTCACAGACGCTCGCTCTTGGTTGCATTCGTTTCAGCTCGTGGCAGCCAGTCTAAAAAAACACTATCTTGGACTTCTCTGGATGTTTCCCAGGCGAGCTATTGGCAGCATGTTCAGAACCATGTTTCTGTGAATAACTCTTGAACCGTAAGTCACAGACGCTCGCTCTTGGCTGCATTCGTTTCAGCTCGTGGCAGCCAGTCTAAAAAACACTATCTTGGACTTCTCTGGATGTTTCCCAGGCGAGCTATTGGCAGCATGTTCAGAACCACTGTTTCTGAGGCTAATTCTTGAACCATAAGTCATAGATGCTCGATCTTGGCGGTATTCGTCTCAGCGCCTGGCAATTAGTATAGAAGCACTGTCTTTGACTTATCTGGATGTTTCCCAGGCGAGCTATTGACAAGTAAATCCTAGACGCTCGATCTTGGTTATTTTCGCTTTCGCGGTTGGCAGCAAAGTTCAGAACCATGTTTCTGTGAATAACTCTTGAACCGTAAGTCACAGACGCTCGCTCTTGGTTGCATTTGTTTCAGCTCGTGGCAGCCAGTCTAAAAAACACTATCTTGGACTTCTCTGGATGTTTCCCAGGCAAGCTATTGGCAGCATGTTCAGTACCACTGTTTCTGAGGCTAATTCTTGAACCGTAAGTCATGGACGCTCGATCTTGGCGGCATTCGTCTCAGCGCCTGGTAGTTAGTATAGAAGCACTGTCTTTGACTTCTCTGGATGTTTCCCAGGCGAGCTATTGACAAGTAAATCCTAGACGCTCGATCTTGGTTATTTTCGCTTTCGCGGCTGGCAGCAAAGTTCAGAACCATGTTTCTGTGAATAACTCTTGAACCGTAAGTCACAGACGCTCGCTCTTGGCTGCATTCGTTTCAGCTCGTGGCAGCCAGTCTAAAAAACACTATCTTGGACTTCTCTGGATGTTTCCCAGGCGAGCTATTGCAGCATGTTCAGAACCACTGTTTCTGAGGCTAAGGGTATGTTCACACGGCCTATTTACGGACGTAATTCGGGCGTTATTGCCCCGAATTACGTCTGAAAATAGCGCCTCAATAGCGCTGACAAACATCTGCCCATTGAAAGCAATGGGCAGACGTTTGTCTGTTCACACGAGGCGTATATTTACGCGCCGCTGTCAAATGACGGCGCGTAAATAGACGCCCGCGTAGAAGAAGTGACCTGTCACTTCTTTGGCCGTAATTGGAGCCGCTATTCATTGACTCCAATGAATAGCAGCGCTAATTACGGCCGTAATTGACGCGGCGTTCAAGCGCCTGCACACGCCGCTACGGCTGAAATTACGGGGATGTTTTCAGGCTGAAACATCCCCGTAATTTCAGCCGTTACGGACCCCCGCCGTGTGAACATACCCTAATTCTTGAACCGTAAGTCATAGACGCTCGATCTTGGCGGCATTCGTCTCAGCTCCTGGCAATTAGTATAGAAGCACTGTCTTTGACTTCTCTGGATGTTTCCCAGGCGAGCTATTGACAAGTAAATCCTAGACGCTCGATCTTGGTTATTTTCGCTTTCGCGGTTGGCAGCAAAGTTCAGAACCATGTTTCTGTGAATAACTCTTGAACCGTAAGTCACAGACGCTCGCTCTGGGTTGCATTCGTTTCAGCTCGTGGCAGCCAGTCTAAAAAACACTATCTTGGACTTCTCTGGATGTTTCCCAGGCGAGCTATTGGCAGCATGTTCAGAACCACTGTTTCTGAGGCTAAT